>NC_056746.1:1136450304-1136692804 GCF_019279795.1 Protopterus annectens
TAGGTAGCTTAATTGTGGGTGATATGTTATCACCTTTTGGTCAGTGTGCATAGCCTGTTAGCTGTTTATGTCAGCTACAGCTGGTTATTCAAATAAGCTCATGCAAAGCCTGTTTGTTTTAAAAAAAATAAGTGGCTATTGTTAGGGTGAAGAATGTTATTCATAATAAAAAAAGTTAATTTGGCTGTCAAACCAGTTTTATAAAGAATATATCATCATAGGTAAAGAAAAGGTAAAGATAACAACAGGCACAGTTGTTCCTTAGGACTAATCAAAATTGGGTGGACAGAGAAAGCGAGAGAGAGTGTGAGACTGAGGTAAAGAGTGAGAGGCATTAGATTAGAGGAGAAGTTCAGGAGAGGCTCATCTGAGTGTTAGAAAAAGGCTACAAGGACTGTCCAGTCCTCATTTGTAACTGATATTCTGCAAAACACATTTACTACAATTTACCTTTAGCCAACAGAAGGCACAAACAAAGCTTAAGAGGGAGAAAGGGCAGGAGTTAGCCTTTGCAATGGAAAAGTGATTGTCAGAAAATGATATTATTTGAACAAGAGAAGATCGACGGACAATTAGAGATCTGAAACAAATGCTAGAGTGGCCAACAGAGAATATAATAAAGCAGAATGGCAGAGTACAAGCTCAAGATGGGTAATGCATAGGCTCTGTGATGGGTTGCGGTTGCAATTAATGCTTTAGGGAAATAAGGTGATGAATCATGTTTTAAGAATGATGAGGAGAACTGCTGTTTAATGTGGAAGCCTATGGCTTATCTCTGGGAAAGGAATTTTCAAGACACAAACCATATCTTGATGATTTTGCTGATATGTCAAGGGCTTCATATGCGAATGCATAACAGTTGCCTGGCCTTTTTTTACTAAACACTTTGTACCTGTGTAAATAGTGTAACATGCTGCTACTATTAAACCCAATACCCTTCCTGCCTAGGTGATAATTTATTATTTCACTTACTTTTTACAGCACTTCTCTCTCATTCCCCTTTCAGAGACCTTAATGTAATAATTGTTTTTGTCTCCATCTTTTCATTTAGTGACCACTGTCCCTGTGAATGGGTTCTCTCTCAGTCCCCCACTTGCTGAATCCTTGGCCATTGGCCGCATCTGCAGTGAAGAAACCAGCCACTAGGACACAAGGGGTTTGGAAAGAAGATAGGTTACTGTAGGTGTCTAGCTACGTTTCCCTTTTAGTCTGCTACTGTAGAAAGTACCTGGTCTAAAGCAGAAATAACTGGCTCTACCCACAGCTATGGACAGTAGCTGCTCCCCCACCCTCATCAGCTGTAAATACATTCCCCAGTTAACGTTTTCTTTTTAGTTATCAGTAAACCAAGATAAAGCTCTATGTGAAAAAAAGTAACCCAGTAGATACACTGGAATTGCCCACTTGTAAAATAGAGGCAAAAAGGTACTTAAACTGCCACTTTTTGACTGCTTCAAACTAGGCATCTACCCAAAAAGGACACAGCTGAAATCAGGTCTATAGATTGTTTTTCCCTACTAGATTCTAACTCCTAACAATTTGGCTATTTAGACACTTACCCTGCAATCTTTAGCCTGGGGGGTTCTAGCCTGCTCTGTTCGCTACGCTCACTTCTTTCCCCTTCCTGGCTCCTATTCCCACCCACCCCCAGTACATCTACATTTATTGTTAGCCTTAACCCCACTCCTAGTTACCACTAATTAGGCTACACCACTAGTCACCCCCTCCCCCTACATCTAACACAACTATGCTACTACCTAATATAATGACAATCCTAACCTGCGTAGTTCTAGCTCACATTACATTCTACCAAGGCTCCACAGTCACATGCTCCAACAACTTCCACTGTACTTTCTCAACACCCTTCCTCAAACATTTACACTATAAATACTCAACCCCTGCCACCAAAAACATCCTCCCAGTACACACACCTCTCCATTACCAAACACTTAACCCACTCAAAAATAAAATATCCCTAAGATACCATAAGCAATTTACTATGTATATAAAACATATCCTAAACATCATCTATAAACTAGCCGTCACTGGAGACATCCATCCAAACCCTGGTCCTCCAAAATCCAACCCAACCACAAACCCTAGTCCAAGCAACCCCAGACAACTCAACTCCTAGCCAACAAGAAAACAACAGACCTACTTTTAATGTCTTTAAACATCAGAAGAATATTTAATAAAATACAAGAACTACATGCCAGTATAAGCATATATTCCCAAGATATTCTCTGCCTAACTAAAACCTGGCTCAAACCTCACATCAAAAGTGAGGAAATACTTCCAGCTGAATACAACATCCTTTGCATAGACAGGAGGAGGTGGTTTAGCATTGATATTTAAACACCATCTCAATATTCAACTCCTGAACTCATCTGCCCCTCACCACAACAATGAAGAAATCCTTTATGCCTATCTCAAACTAAACCCAAACAAAGCAATCAATATCATAGGATGCTATTTCTCACCAGAGAAAAATACTGCACCCCTAGAAAATCTCCTGAGCTGGGCTACTCTATCTCTACTCCAGGAAACCATCATTCTTGGCAACTTTAACATCAACTGGCTATCCTGTAAAAAAATCTCCCAACCATTCACCTTAATCTCCATGGGTTCACTCAACTCATCCAATCCCCTACCCGAATCAATAAAAACCCTAACAATCATACCTTATTTGACTGGATCCTAGTCAACAAAGCTCCTCACTCTTACCTAGCAGGCTGCTTTCCTGACAGGTTTTTTTTTGACCACTCCCCCACTTTCCTAATTCGGCACCACACACACACACACACACACACACAGTCTCAAGCCCATTATCCGCATGCAAATACAGAACAAGTTCAACTTCAACCTCAACTCCTTCATCTCCTCCCTGCAAAAAATTAACTGGTCACCACTAAAATACGTCAACCTAGATGAGGTTGTCCACTTCTTCAACAGTACCTTCCTCTCCATCCTAAACACCCATACTCCTGTAAGAAATGCCAAAGTCAGATCCAGGCATGCCCCATGGTTACAAAAGACCACCAGAACCCTAATGAAATCCAGAGATAAGGCCTGGGAGCACTGGCAACTAACAAAAAATAACTCAGATAGTCAATCATTCCTTAAACTGCAAAATAAAGCCAAAAAGCAAATAAAATTAGACAAATCCCTCTACTATAAATCCACCCTAAACTCTACCAACCACAACCCTAAGCTATTCTGGTCCACTGTTAGCGCTATCCTCCACCCAGGGATGGTTGATACCCCTCCAGCCAGCCATTCCCCCCTCCTCTGGCAGTATTGCTGAATCCTTCAACAAACACTTCACTGAAACTATAACACCTCTAAACAAACAACACTTCCCTACAACAGCCCCCCCAACTCCTAACTCTAAACCCCCCACTCCTCTTTTCTTCTTCCCCTCAGTACCTACCTCCAACATAAAAAGACTATTGTCAAAACTTAAACCCACCAAACTCACAGCTGACAACCTCCCCTCTGAATACTTGAAAATTACAGCTGATACACTAACCTACCCAATTTAAATTCTAATCAACCGTTCCATAACAGAAGGCTATGTTCTCTCGATATGGAAAATATCCCACATCATTCACCATCACAAAGGCATCCCCCCTCCACCGTCCTCTCAAATTACCACCCCATTGCTATCCTCTCCCCTCTCTCCATGATACTTGAAAAATGTATCAACACCCAGGTCTCCAACTACCTCCTAGCTAATAATCTCCTCTCCAAAACCCAACATGGTTTCAGGCCATATGACAGCACTACCTCCACTCTGCTCTCCTTCACCAACACTATACTTCATCACAAAAATAATGGCCTCTTCTCTACTGCCATATTTCTATATCTCTCAAAGGCCTTTGACATGGTATCTCATGAGCTACTACTCTCTACTCTCCCCAACCTCTCCCTCTCACAATCAGCCTGTAACTGGTTCCACAGCTATCTACACGGACGCCATCAATCAGTAACCTGGGATGATAACCTATCATTTCACCTCCCATTTACTCTTGGAGTTCCCCAAGGGTCTATCCTTGGCCCTCTGCTATTCTTACTTTTCACTAACAACCTACATACTGCCACCACACAAGCATCTCTTATACAGTACACAGATGACTCTGCTCTCATCTGCTCTGCCCCCACTCTACCAGAACTACAACAAATCACACAGGAATCATTCTCTTCTGTAAAAAGCTGGCTATCCAATGCTCAGCTCCTACGCAACCCAAGTAAGACAAAACTTATTTTGTTCCAACCTTCCAAAGCCACCCAAAACACCCCCACTTCAACATTCTCGCCAAAGACAATACCATCATCTCTCCATCTGAACACACAAAATTACTTGGTATGGAAATCGACAACAAACTTAGATTTGACACCCACATATTTCTCACAATAAAAAAAGTTCACAAGAAACTTGGTGCATTATATCGAAGCTGCCAATTCCTAACCAAGGTGGCTAGAATCTCCATAGCCAATTCCCAGCTAATCTCCACCCTACTCTATGCATCCGCCATACGTACAACCTTAGACAGACAGACCTACACAAGCTGGATGCTTGATACAACAAAATTGCTAAATTTGCCACTGGAACCTCCTACTGCAGCCATCATTGTATCTCCCTTAAATAACTAAACTGGCTAGAACTCCCACAACTCCTTCACTTTAATCAACTCACTCTCAGTCATAAACTTATTAACCACCCCCTTAACTCACCTTCCCTTCAAACTCTTCTCCAACCCTATCACTCCACTAGGCCCCTAAGATCACGCAACAAAAATCAACTCACTGTTATCAAACCCAAAACCTCAGCAGGAAAAGCCATATTTTCATGTACCATATCTAAACTTTGGAGCAATCTTCCACCCTCTATAACTTCTCTATCTTTCAGCAGCCTTTCCAAGACTGCACTCAAATTCCACTTAAATTTATACTGGCTTTGTCCTTGTTCTAATCCAGACTAGCACCCCCCTTACCCCCCCACCACCTAGGCTCTTAACCCAACTATACTACCGCCACTACTAACCACAGTCAGAATTAGCTAGTTGTCTTTACATACTTTAAAATCTTGTCTGACAACTTTGTTACTAATATTATAAACAAGAAACTATCTTAACTTGCAACATTTAATGTATATACTGTTGATAATCAACATCTTCTTATTCTATTAAAGTCAACAACCTGTAATGTTGTTTACTGTTGCTGCAACTTTGTATCTCTCTTTATCATGTACATGATGTGGAGCTTTTCTCCCTGGGCATCTGCTGAAAAAGGACTTGCGTCTAGTCGGAATTTCCTGGTAAACAAATGTAAATAAATAAATAAATTGTAAAGACAAAAAATAATGCTCTTTTTAAGAAAATATAGGTTGTGGTTAGTAAGAGATGGCTGAGTTCAGAAAAAGGTTTATTCATAGTAAAAATTAATATAGAAGGTAGACACACTAGTACATATATTTAAATAGTCTATAAAATATAACATGAGGAAGGAGTACCTTTATTTTTTTGAGTTGCAACAACTGCATCATTATTTAAACATGCTTCAAGAAGTAGAACATTATTAGTATTTGTTGATAGAGAAGTCCAATGAACACTGAGCGCAGTAACATCAATGTACTGTTTTCTGAAAAAAAATGCTATATCAGATTGAAAGTTATGAAAATTATCAAAATACTGCTCTCTGAAAACTTGCAGCATCAGACTGAAAGTCAGTGAAAATTATCATATATCTTGATGACCTAAAGACATAAATAGGTTCATACTAGACTAATTGCCCTTGTGGACCATTTCAAGTGTAGCCATAGCTAATTATTCCATGTGAGAATCAAACCTTGCACTTTATGTCTGTAAGGTAAACACCTTAACCATTGTGCCATCCTCCCACCCTCATACTCAAGCACTAATAACTGTTTTCTATAGGAAATCACTAGCAGCATGATTTCTCTCTGCTGGCAGTAGTTACTTCATTTTGAAGACGTCTCCATTTTTAACATTTGAGAAAGTATAGAGTTGACATATATTGTCATTGTTTGTTAGTTACATTAGAGTCAAACTTGAGTATAGAATAACAATATGGAAACCTTATAAGAAAACAAGCATGAATAAACTGGAAAGAGTACAGCGGAAATATACTAAGGGCATCCATGGATGTGAAAATCTAAGTTATTATGAAAGACTAAAATATCTGAACTTGTACAGTCTCTTACATATATTTAAGAGGAGATCTTATTCAGGTATATAGGGCATTAGGGACAACTACCTCTGGGAATGTTTGGGGTTATCAAAAATTACTAGAGAATCATCAGATAACTTATGTAGAAGATTCAATAGGAATGAGAAGTGTACTAATTGGTTATCTGACAGAGTAGCTGATGCTTGGAACAGACTACAAATTACATTAAAGCAAGTACTATTTTAGATATTTTTAAGAACAGCATGGACATTCATTCTGGGAACAAGTATTTTGGCATATTGGCAAGCTAGAAGGGCTTTAATACCCGTGCTTGAAACATTTGTATGTATATATGTATGTATGTATATATATATATATATATATATATATATATATATATATATATATGTGTATATATATATATATATATATATATATATATATATATATATATATATATATATATGGATGAGAGAATTGTCCCCTACATGAGGGGCACAGGAGATATCTCCTCTTCAAAAAAATACAACTTAATTTTATTTTTTTTTGCCATTTGTGTTTGGAGATTAGGCTCTTTCATAGTGGAAATTAAAATTGTTATTTTTCAAAGACTAAGGCTCTGCATGCCCTCAACGAAATATAAATACAATTTGAAATATATTACACACATTTTGTAGGGGATAAAGATGTGTTTCCTACCTACAGCTAATTCCTACTCTCACTTGTCTATCACTGGGATTTTGATCGGCCCCATTGTAGGAGATAGTCAAGGGACCTTAGGTTTGCAAATTTGGAGAAAGAGAAATCTTCCATTACAATTATCATACCAAGGCTAAGGAATGGGCTAACATTATGCAGAACAAAGACAGCCTACACTATGCAATTAAGAATAAGATGAAGACTAACTAAATATGCATGGTGATAAAATAGTGAAATAAATATCCAAACATATATTACTTAAACAGGACAAGGATACATATAATATTTAAAAATGAGACACATATCACAAAACTTACAAGTAATAGGTGATGATAAATGTACAAGTGAAATAAGTGTACAAACTGAAAAATATGGAACATATGGGAATAACATGTCAGCGATGAGTACAAAAACTTTACAAATGAAGTCACAGGCATTTATATGAAATTTAGAGATCTTTGTTTCACTGGAAAAACATAGATATTTATGTTCAAACTTAAACATATGTTTGAAATATACTGCTAATAAGAGCAACAGAAAGAAAAAAAATTAAAATCAAAGGAAATCTATGCAAGACATCTGTATAATCCCCTACAAAATATGCAAGACATATGAGTGCATTTTGGTGCAGTTTTAACACAAATATACCAATAAACCTTAACAGAGAGGCAGTATAGGTTACAAATATATTACCCAACTAAATTTTGTAGTAAAAGAAATTTAGCAACAACTGAAAGTCCTTCAGTGTGATACAAAGGGGTTGATAAAACTAGATAAAATGGTTATGAAATGATAAAAATATAATGTCAAGGTCAAGAAAAAAATGTAAATAAGTGCAAAAGAACTTTGTTTCAAAATTAAGCAATTCTGAAGACAGTCACTCAGAATTTAGTTTTTGCCAAACTAAACATTTTGGAACTACTTACAACTTAAAAATGACATTTAAAATCCCTTACATATACATTACTTCAAAAATTTCACACAAGCATTTCCCTGTAAATATTTACAAACAGTCACACTGCAGTGTTAACCTTGGCTCTAGATGATTGTCCCTGTTGAAGTGGTACCCCTACCCTATGTGCAGAAATAGAAAAAAGGGTTATGGATGAATGGATGGATTTATGAACAACATTTCATCTTACTTTCCCACCCATTCCTAAAAGAGGGGGTAATTCAATAAAGCTTACATGGAGCTAATCTCCGTGTAAGCATAGTGGTGCTGCCCAAACATGGTGTTCAGAGAATCTTCCCCCTCAATATATTTTCTCAGCACCATCAACATCTTCATTTCATGTAAAAAAAAGTTCACATCAATTTAAGCAATATTGCCTAACTGTAGCCATATCTCAGTTCAAAGACAACAAATGCAGTAGAAAAAAATGAAATAGGGAGGGGAACAATAGAATAGAGACAAAAGAAATTGCAAACAAAAGAAAAAAAAAGATGAGGTGAAGGAAAAATGCAGTGGAAGTCCCCACCAATGTAAAATAGCAAACACCACATCTTGTCACATTAGATGCTTCTTAACTTAGCTCTCTGGTTATTCTTGATTTAAGTATTGGAGTCATGGCTACTGCATATTTAATTAATGTTGTCTTTATTTCAGGGGTCTCTGTTTTTCTTCATTTTCCTGTAGTTCCAATAACAGAGTCTTAAGCTCCTGTAGGTCTGGACTATTCCTAGCTTTCTAATGCCTTGTTTTATCAGATGCACTCCTGATGAGCCACCTAATCATAGCAAATAAACCTCAGGAGTAACTCTATTCCTATTACACAATGTTTCATTGGACAAGTACTAAATATTCAATTTAAACTTCATTAATATCAGGCAAGTCGAAGATACAGTATATGCATTCATTCTCCTATTTATCTTCAATCACATATCCTGCAAGTTTTATCTGATTCGGGAAATATCCTTGCTGTTTTCTCTAATGTCTAAAATATTTGTGCAGGCATCAAAAGGCAAAAGTTCTAAATCTCAAAGATTTCATAGAATATCTTGGTAAAATGCAGATCTGATTCTATCTTTCTGAATGGCTGAGAAATTTTCTATGTCAATTTTCATCTTTGTTTTAACTTGGTCCTTCAAGAAATTGCCTTTTAAGTCCTTGTAATCAAAAGTGGCCTTCTCCTCCCTCTTTTAACTCTAATCCACTTGTGTCTATCTATGATTTCATGTCTTGTCTCTACATCTAAGGAGGACCCACTCTCCACACAAATCTATAACACTTTAAAGTCTAAATTGCACAGCTTATAAACAAAGAGATTGTGTCTAGATCTAGGAATGTCATTGCCCCTCTTCACACAGCCCTTATCAGGCCAATCATTGAATATAATGCCCCCCCGGCATATATCTGTCTAGACATATGCGACAACTGGAATGCACACAAAGATTACTTACTGAAAGGATACAAGACCTTAACAACATGACCTACATGGACTGATTCATAGTGCAGTCACTATACTTGGTAGCCTACTGACTGCTAAGCAAGGCATCATCTGATACAATACTGATGGATTCACTGCACATCAGCTAATCAGATGGCATCAGAAATACTCACTTTAGGGATATAAACCTCTTCTGTAACATTGAAAGAATGGTTTGGAGGGACAAGTATATTATTCAGAGGACCCAACTGCTCTGGAATAGACTTTCCATCTACATAAAACAAACTCCATCCCAGTCCATGTTCAAGTGCAACTTGGATCTATGGATAGAAAGCAAAAAATCTATCCTGGGACTGTGTCATGTACTACTAATGATCATAAGCAGCTCCTAAATGCTTTGTCCCATGTATAGGTCACCTCATGTTACCTAGGTTATGATCCCAGATATTCTCGTTAGGGGTGATATATAATTACTGACCATGGGATGGATAAGGACAATCTATGATCAAAGGAATAGGTTATTTTAAGCACATAAAGGGAAAATGTCTAGACTTAAAATGGCCCTCAAGGGTAGACAGCCTAGTTCTTACCTCTAAACCTATGAAACTATGAACTGCAGACTTTGTGAAAGCCCAAGGTGGACTTATGCTTCATGCCAGGAATGCACTGCCTTATTATCTAGGTGATAGTTCCAGAGTGATAGGCCAGTTTATCACCCACTCAGCATGATGACAACGGTCTGTCTTGACATCTTTCTTAATCCCTCCTATTGGCAAAACATCCTGCAAAGATTTTCTTAACTGCTAGCCTAAGAAAATCCTTCAGGCCTCTTGCTTCAGAATGACTGAAATGGACATTAATTGACTGGACAGTGACATATTAGATTGTTAAAAAGTTTTAGTCTGCATGTAAGCAAAAGTTTTAATATTATGATCTGATTGGAAAGGGAATAGCAAGTTAAAAACTGGAAATGGTAATTACAGTAGTGCACGAATCCGCAAAAATGTTCCACTATGACTCACTGAATTATGTTTGGATGAAGCTGCGGTTGGATAAGCCCAACTGATCATCACATTATGCAAACACAAAAAAAAAAATAAATCTTTTTTTTTTTCAGGAGCAAGCTGTCTTCCACATACAGGAATATCACTGTCATACTGCCTTTATTTATGTATATGAAGTACAGGACTACACAACTGTGGAGAAAAGTAAAAACTGCAAAAAATTAAAATGGAAATCATTGCCAGTCGTGCAATAGAAATCGTGCAAGCAGTGATTCTCTGTTAGAAACTGCAGTCAAAAAGGTACAACTCATCGATCTGTGGTCACTGTGTTGCATCCTTTTCCACTTTACACTCAACCAGTTGTAGCAAATTCTCACCACAATGCAATATTGTGCTTGACAAAATTGTTTAGGCTTATGAATTTATTTACTTGTATAATATGCATTACCCATTTTCAAAGAAGTACTGGAGAGGAAAGATCCAAGATAATATAAAGAAAGAAAGACTCAGTCTGGTTATATATAGCACTGTAAATACTGCGGTTTATATAATTCCACCATTTGATAAGGCAAAGAATGGAAATAAAGCATACAGTGTAATAACTGTTATAGCATAACATGATGTGTGATGGATAGGAATCATAATGTCTGCATTTCATAAGGTATCAGGGGCTTTTCTAAGCTGACAAGTGAGCTGTATATCATATGGTTTGGTTATAGCTGATATAAGTAATGCAGCAGAAATGCACAGGCAGCTAAAGAAGTGGGAATACAGAAATGGAAGTTATGACAATTGTAGGTGTCATGTATGATATTAAAATAAAGAATCAAACAAATAATTACTACAAGAAGTACAAACATGTTGGAAAAGAAATGAGGCTGTAATGTAACTTAACAAAAGCCACACATATGCTACAAAACAGGGCACAGATCCAGAATTGTCTGATACAGCACATTATGGGGATTGATATCAGATTATATAGAATTTGAATTTAAATCATTTAAATGATCACTTTGTCAACACAGAGAACTGAACTGTTGAATAAAATAGTATTTTTTGTACCTTCAACATCCTCATACAGATAGTAAGCTAAATCATACAGCATCTTTGGGAGCTTGTAAGCTCCACGAAACATGAAATATTTACAGAAAAGATTGACATATGCAAATGTCCCTTATATGCTCAAATCATTGGTTATCATCTGTGTCATCTCATTGTTCATTCATCACCATCAGCCATTGGGAAGGATGCTATGGGTATTGCATCAAAATTATTTGTATGGAAATCCATTTAGCATCTGTACATTTTTATTTGACTTTTTTGTTAGCATGATAACTGTGAGTATGTGTGCAACTGCAGAGATATTACCTTTTTTACAATCTGTGTGTCATGATCAGGAAAACAATATTGTGGTTAGAGGAGGTTTCCTCACATATTTTCTTTATAGTCACAGTAATCACATTCAGATAATGTCTGTCCACATATCTCCCATGCTGAAATTGTGTGTATGTTTGGGAAGGCCTAGAGTCACTTCATCTAAGAGTTTGACATTGAGTAATTGTATATATCAGTTGACAAATGATATCAGCATTTGTTTGCATACACTACTGCTTCAGATTGCTTTCACCAACCAGAATACATGTTTGTAGTATTTGTCTGCAATGGAAAAAAGAAGAATTTTTTTTAAGTAAGTGACACAGACATATGATACTACAAGGAAGCCTGGATGTAGTTTAAACAGCTCCCCACACATATGCACACTATACATTTGTTTCACAGAGATACAACTCAGTAGTGTAATTACAAATCTTAGTAAGCGTGCATTGTTTAGACAATATAATAAAAGCAATAAACCATTGCAGATTTTAAGTGAATATTTCCCTGCTGTATATCGAAAGAAAAGACTGACTGCAAGACATCTAGCTTTAATAGGTGCATCAGGCAATGTGTCTGATATTCAAAATCATTTTGAAATAAAATTATCAGCATTTAATGGTTTCTAGTTTTGGGAGAATTGCTGAGTAGTTTAGAATCACGAGCACAATGTTACTCAGGCATAGGTTCTATATTTTCTGCTTGTGTTCGAGTTAGCATTATTCAATGCATAAGGATTTTTTTATACAGGACTTCATCAGCATAGCTTAATTAAGTTCTTCATCAGTAGACCATAGGGTGAGTTCTCAGTCATCACTAGCACTGAAAAATAAAAACTCCCAATCAACTATTTTTGCATGGAGACTGGATTTATACCCATCTGTCAAATATAATTAACTGCCATTCATCCTGAAACAAGACAGAGACAACCTTAATTAGGTGTTATTTCCTGCTTTTTAGTATTAATGACTATGGGAAGTTGTACTCCAGTCTATATAATAACACCAATTTAATTCATAATTTTACATAAAAATCATTAGCAATTCATTTTAATTTGTCATATTTGTTAGCAAGTTATTTCAATTTCTTGCATTGTTCAGAAGAGCATGAGTAATTATACTATTGAAAGTGTTCTTTCAACATTTAATATTAACAGTTAACCTATTTTTTTCTATGACTTCACTTACTACTGACATCAAGCCCTGCCCTAGGGCACAGTAGCTGTTGTGTATTTTTTCCATCATTATCATTAAAGAATTAAAACAGTGTAGTTGGTAGTCGAGGGCAATATAGTAGAGTGACTCTATGCAGTTCTGACAGTCATTGCAGCAAAACATTTCCTGTACCATGCTGTTTGCAGGTGACTAGTCTTGGATTCTTCCATGCAGAATCAGGAAGGTGAGCAGACATTTATTCTTCTTATATTTAGTCAAACCCTCTGACAGCCAGGGTATAGATTGCACTTACCTAACCATTCACAGCAAGGGCCGAAACCTTACCTGAAAGCCACTAGGCCAGCTAAAGTTAGAACACTCATTTCATAAGGGACTTAACTTCTAAACTAAACTGATGCATGTGTTCATGAGTTACCTAGTTATTACAGGACTGCTGCTTTGCATTACTATCAAGAAATGGAAACTGCACAATAAAAGGTCATTAGTATTTCAAAATATGCTTGCTAATTGGACACCCCAATCAGTGTGCCTGTTATATCCCAACAGAAAGAAGTCCAGTGACTTAACTATTGTTTAGTGGCCAAACTTTCTATTAGGATATGCCATCTTCAAATATTTTAAGAGGGACAGAGTGACATTTGAAGGAAAATAAATCAAGACATTCTGCAAAAATCTAAATATTTAAAAAGGTACAGCATTGATAATATGACTGATGACAGTATTTTAACCTTACCTCTCAATTGTCCAGTTTTAGTATAATGTCCCTCACTTTCCTCAGATGTTTACCCTGTCTCTCAAGCTTCCAGTAATAATTTAAAAAAAATGCAGAAGCAAACCTATGCTGGTATGCTCTCTTCCATAGCAGCTCCCTAGCACTATACTGATGCACTGTGTGCAGATATACATACCATATACATGTGCAGTATATCAGTAAACCATGAAGAAGGCGGAAGAGCACTGAAGTCCCCTTATACAAAGGCATTATTTAAGAAAGGTAAACTATTTCTTTCTTAAATGGATGTGGGTATTGCATGATTTACCCAAGGTTGGCTCTGTTTGATCACTTAGGTTTCACCCTTGTAATCAAATCACATCAGCTGTAGATAAATAAATGACACCCAGTCATGGATTATTGCTAAAGTATGACATTCTGAATTGGCTTAGAGAGTTAAAGCTGCTTCCCACAAGATATTTTATAAGTTAATACACCACTTATGGCTTCCCAGTTAATATTATCAATAGTAACCAATACCTTATTATGTATGTGGACCTCTTAAATTACATTCAACCTTATGGGAAAAGTAGTTTACAACTTTTATTTATTTATTTTACATTTGTTTACTGGTTAGATGCACTAATCTGAGGATGTTTTAGAGGCATGACTCATACCATTAAGATAATCGGCTAAGCAGTTCTATACAGTGTTCAAACAATACATTTACAATGCAATTTAACTCCACCTTAGTAGGCAGGATAGTCATGGTATATACATCTAAAGAACAATCTAAATATGCAGTATAACAGATTTTAAGCATTGGATTACCTAAAAAATATATCATCTGGACCCTAACTAGGTTTTAGTAAATCTGACACCAATGTGCTCATCAATAATTTACAACTACACACAATTCTGGCAATCAATCCTCTAATTTACTTGCTCAATACTCCAGCAATCTAGACTTCTAATCTCATCTCAGTTGCACAATAGTCCAGAAAAACTGCCAGAAAGGCAGATATTGTCAGGGAACAACAGCTTTATGCAAGCAGCAGACACCCCTCAGTTATAACTTTAAAATATTGTTACAAAATGCAGAAAACACTTGCTGAGTTCAGGTGTACCACTGGGAGACAAATGTTGTGGTCAGCCAATCTGCTAATATTCTTCATTAGGCAGGTTTGGAAACTGTAGATTCCTGGTGACAAACTTGTCAGTAAATTCATTATTTAGTTTTTGTGTTTTTGACAGAGATTTTTTAAAATCTTTTTGATGGCTTAAAATGTAAATCTATTTATGGGGCTTATGGAAATGGAATATTTTTAAGTACTAGGCTAGCTGCTTTTGAGGGCCATTTTAAGCTTAGCCAGTTGCCGTTTCTGTGCTCAAATTAACCTATCCCATTTGGATAGAGATTAGTCTCACCTATCCCATGGTCGATAATTATATATTAGCCCTAATGAAAATAAATGGGATGATATCCTATGTAATTTGAGGGACTCGTGCATGGTATAAAGCATTTTGGAGCTGCTTCTGTCCAATAGTAGTCCACAAGGCAGTCCTCTAGTAAATTTTCTCCTTCCCATCCATAGGTTCATGTTTCACTTGAATATGGACACAGATGAACTTTGTTGTATGCGGAGGGGCAGTCTGTTGAAAACAGCGATATCCTCTGCGAGATATATTTGTCCCTTTATACTGCCCTGCTGATATTGCTGAAGAGGTTCAGATCCCTAGACTTAGTATTTCTGATACCATTTGACTTGATGATGTGCAGTAAATCCATCAGTATTGGGTCAGAGAATACCTTGTATGCCAGACACATGTTACCTCTTAGCAGTCTGTAGGATACAGAATATAGTGACAGGGCTTTGAGTCTTTCCATGTAGAACATGTTGTTTAGGCCTTGCATCCTTTTAGTAAGATATCTTTATGGGCGTTCCTGGACAGATACATAGCAAACAGGGCATTATATTCAGTGACTGGCCTTATGAGGGATGAGCAAAGGGGGGATAATGATATCCCTGGATCTTGACACAATCTCTATTTATAAGATGTGCAACATAGAAGGACTTTCTTACAACAATAAACACATGTTGATCGAAAGTTAGGTCACTGTCCACATAGGTTTCCAATTTATGAACAACTGGGTTAATTTGTATGGCCATATTGTCAATGTGGTAGTTCTTTGGGTAGATGACTTCCCAAAGACTACAACAATGTGTTTTTTGGCATTTACTTTCAGTCCATGATTTTGGCACCAGTTCTTTACTGGGACAAACTTTTCTGCAGGATGGCTAAGTCATTTGGGGATTCAATGACTGCTCCTAGCTTACAGCCATCTGCCTGCAAATGTAATCAGCCAGAGCTCTTTTTTACTTTAGAAAAGTAGATGCCAAAGAGGGTAAGCTCCAGCACAGAACCCTGGGGGACTCCACTGATGACTGGTCTCTTTGTAGAGGTAACGTCCCCTATTTTGATTTCTTCTATCCTGTTAGCCAGTTGGTAATCTGGCAAGTAACATAGGGATTTATTCCCAGTTTATCTAGCTTTTCCACTATGTCTGAGTGGGAAATTGTGTTAAAAGCTCTGGCCAGGATGAGATATGTGGTATGTGCCATTTTGCTTTTATCTATTGCTTTGGAGACCTTTTCAAAAATATTTAACAGGTTGAGTAAGCATGACCTGTCATAGACAAATGCAAATTGAGACAGGTCAAGTTTTTGGAGGTTTCCTATGTCCTCATCGATTAGTTCTATGATAAGTCTTTCCATGGCTTTGCATATAATGTTATATTTGTCTGCTATATTACCTTGAACAAGTTTTTAACATCAAAAATAGTTTGCAGCATGAGGAAGGACTTTCATAAGAAGATGCACAAAATGAAAATTATGACTTTGAACTGAGGCTATAACATTCAGTTTGTTTATGCTATACATTGGAAGCATTTACTAGACAGAGGGTACTGAGCATTCCATTTCTGAACATTAGAACCTGTGTCAAAAGGCTGAGCATTACACATGGCAAAGCTCAATGCCATGTTTCACACCTTTACTGCTATGGGATGTAAGTCGTGCCAATGTTTCTGCCATGGATTCCATCTGCTCTCAATTGCACAAATACAGTTGGCAAGGCTGTATGTCTTTATGCACAACCAGTTATCCAAGAGATCTGAACTGGCTGGCAAGGGAGAGAATTATGCTAATTGTAGAGCACAAAGGTGGGATGTTGAGGAGTCCAGAATATGTGTTGCACTCCTTGTGAATTGCTGCATAAGCTGCTTCAGGGGGATTATACTGGGTCTCTGTATAAGGCTGAGGCTTGGAATAGTTTAGCAGAGGCTGTCTCTGCAACTGGCATCCCACGCACTGGGGAACAATGTCATCACCATGCTAGTGAACTTAAAAGGAGCAAGCAGGACTTTCTAAGCTGATGAGAGACTTAATGTAATACTGCAAACACCCCTCAGTTGTGTAGGTATACTGACCCATAACCACTCTGTGATATGGCATTAATGATGAAGCCAGCCAAGCAACGTGCTCATAGGTTCATTATGATCAAGATCATATATCTGCGATCTCCTATTATGTACCGATGCCTTTCTCACAGTGAAGAGAGTCTCTGGGTGATGAATTTGTCGCTCCTCTGCCTCTGTATCCACCGGGTCTCTGGTATACAAGGGCCAGGTTTTCTCCAGCACTCACTATTAATTCTGAGTGAAAGCGTTCAGCCTCACACCCAGCCTTGTGGTCAAAGTTTTGTCCCTTGCAGGTGAAGCATCTTCATCAAATCTGGGTTTGACATGGCCTGCTATGTCAGGCACAGGTCTCCAGCATAAGACATATTTTGAGACCCTTTATCCTTTTGGTGAGGTCTTTCAGTCGGGCAGCAGGAGCTTTTGCCCTTTGTTGAGGACCTTTTTGGGACCGTCTTTTTTCTGCTTTTCCACTGAGGTCAGGATTGAGCAGATACATTCCATATAGGGCATTGTTGATAATGACATATGTCATGAGGGTAGAATGGTCATGTAATGATCTGAATAGGTTCCCTTTGCTTGAGTCCCATGACAGGAGAGGCAAGTGTCCTACTATCCTTTTGTTGTAAACAATGGCACTTGAACTGTCGGTGTGTCAACCTGCGGTGGATGGGCTAACTGGGTTTTCTTGTTTTACCATATTGATAGGGTGGTAACTAGTGGATTTAAGGCTATGGCATGCTGTTCTTGCATCCTTGGCATTTCATGGGAGTGGCAAGGATATCTGTGTAAGATGTTTTTTTTTTTAGAGTACCTTCTCAACTGTCTGTGTTTCTACTATGGCACCTAGTTTGCACTCAGTTACGTTTCTACACTAACTGTCAGAGTAGATAACCCTTTCAGTGCCTTGGACTCATCATATAGATGGACAAACTTTAGGGACTGCTTCTGCTCCTGTGCCTTGACCTCCGTGAGCTACTTTTGAAGGTCACCTGTTCTGACCTTGTCCTACCTCACTTAGTTGTCACTGTTCTCCAAACAAGATGTGTCTTGTGATGTTAGAGTAGTGTGTGTAGTGATGGATTGAAGGCTGATGACAGGAAGGGGTATTGTGTCGAAGGCCTTCAGCTCTGATGGTAGTGGGTATGGACTGCCTTTCCTCATCAATGGCCTTGGTGGCTGTCTGCCAAGTCAACCATCAATAAAAAGTCAAAAGTCTGCAAAGTCTGCAAGTTCCCTTTGTCTATATTTATGAGTTCCATTATGATCTTTATGTTTGAGTGGCAGGGCTTGTCGCTTGGTCCTTTTAATGCATGAGGCTTCGACCGAAAACTGCGTCATTGTAACAGGACATCAGCCTTGCGCACGCCCACGCCAGTGGTATCCTGCACGCCCTTCCCTGGCTGACTCCTATTAAAATCTCGCGGTTTAAGTCAGCTAAATCCCTGAGAGCACACCAGCGGGTTTATACCAGGGTGTCCCATGGTGGCTGTGTTTTAAGTGGGGCCCAGGTCCAGTTCTCAGGCTTGGTTTGGGGGGGAGGAGATGTTTGGGGGGAGAGCTCCCTCCTTTGGGGGGCTAATCTCTGGGGAAGGGGATTGTTGGTTTGGGGGATCTGTCATTGTTTGTGTGCTATCAGTGCATGTTGGCTTCATCTAATGAACTATCATTTTCTTATATTCGTTTCTCATTCTAAGCATATCTGGCCTGTTTTTACCCCAGGATTCTTCTTCCTTCCCGATTTTCTTTCTCTTTTTTGCTGCCTTATTTTTGATCTGCAGAATTTTTTTTTTTTTTCTCTTATGAATTTCTTTTTTTACTTTTTCTGATCATTCTTGTCTTACCTTTCAAGGATTCCTCTAGCTTTTTTTTTGCTTTTTTTTGTTTGGCTTGTTTGTAGCTTTAGTTTGTTCCTGTGGACGCGCTTTTAGTTTTTTAGAGACTTTCTTGCTTTGTTTGTTTGTTGATGCCTGATCTCTTGCAGGTCCTGTAGGTTCTGGTAGAGGCTTTTGTGGTAATTTTTAGGTTTGGGTAATGGGTTCTTAAAGGAGAGGCATTTTTTTTCTATTTTGTCTTTTTTTTGAAAGAAGTTTCACTGTTGTTGTTTTTTTTTCAGGTTTTGGGCGGGATGAGGACCTCCAGCGAGAAGGGTTTATGATCTTGATTCATGATCAGACCAGTGAGGATGAGGACCTCGGTATGTGTTGATGATCCATGATCGTGATGAGTGATAGTATGATTCTCTTGTTGGGATTGTCCTCTTGTTGTTGTGTTGCATTGGTTTATGTTTCTAGGAAAACCTTTTGGCTTTGAATTGTTGGCTTTGGGCTGAGTAGTGTTCCCAGTTGGTGGTTTGTGAAATCTATATTAGATGAAGTGGTGTGACCTAGTATGGTGTTTATTTGTCATGTTTTTCAGTTTCAGGTTTTTGAGGGTGAGTGGAGGTTTGGAGAGTTTGAACATGTGGCACAAAACATACAAAATTGCAGGCAGTCTTGCCTCTGCACCTGGATGCACCTCGATTGCGATATGTTGGTGCCAACCTGGGAGTGGGTGTGTGTGTCCTTATGAATATGGACACCCCTCCTTGGTTGGTGTTGTTCTTTTGGGGGGGCAAGGATGATGTGTGAAATGCAATAGTGCTGGGGGGGTACTCTCTCAGCCTTGAACAACCAGGGTGTCGCACCAACATCGATGTTCTTCCATACTGGAAGAAGGAACTGAGGCCTGGCCATCTTGAGATTGAGATTCCTGGCTGAGAGCATGAGCATTATTTTTTTTTTTTTTTTTTTTTTAGGTGTTAGGGTGGTAGGTTTAGTTTTTTGAAAAAAAAAGCGAAAATGGTGGCACTATGGTTTGGGCATATCCAGAAGCCTAGGTGACAGGGTACAGGTACAAGTACACCTTCTTGCGACAGCGTGGCTTGTCCAGCATGTCATCCCCAGGCCAGGCAGACATGACCCCCGAAATTAAACCAGATTTATTAACATCATTTATTAAAGCTGATTATCTTATCACTGTATTGTGGCATCATTCTAAGGTGAAGAGCTCTACAAGGTCAAGGTCAGGGGTGCCTGCTGCCCTGGGCTACATAAATCAGAGCTCTCTCAATGTTCTTCTTCATGGTCAGCTCAGGTCACGTCTCAGGTCATTGACACCAGCGTGGACAATGACTGACCATACCTGCCTGCTGGAGAGAGACCTGAGTGTGCTATGTATATGGATTTCTAGCGCCCGACAGGCAGCTTACTGTGACCTTCTCCTCATTATTCTTTCACACATATTACTTATATATTACTTCTCTTTTTATACTGTATAGCTGCACAGGAAATATCCATAAGATACACGCGGGAAAATTAACTTGCCTCAGAGAGGCATGGGGTAAATATGACTCAGGCCCACACTCACTACTGAAATTTCATTACATTCCCTCATTCACTAGCATCTTAATCAGGCATATCTCAACCTTGATCTCAAGCATGCATGCCTTCCTCAATAACTTTTGCTGCTTGAATGAGGCAATGAGAACACCAGATTAAATGTGGGTAAGTTCAATACTCATATGCAGGAATTGCTTTTTATTATTGGAGAAGTACTTCTAAAATATTAACATCAATAAATATGTCAGGAACAATTCATTTATGGTAATTGTGATTATTCATTTGAATGTACATATCCTATCAGTCATATGGAGATAAAGGCTGCTCTTTATGTCATAACAGTGATATGTGTTTATTTTATGGCACATTAATAGCTTTCCTTCATATATGGACATAGTAAAGGTGCACAGTAATAAATTCTTAATAATTATTTATGTACTGCCAAATAAAGTTTATTGAAAAAATAAAATAATGTGACATGCCATTTATCTAATTATCTCTTTGTTGCCACCCATCTCTCTTTTTATTTATTTATTTATTTATTTATTTATTTATTGGGGGGGGGGTTATATTTTATTAACATTCGATTGCTTGCATGCTTTGCTGCTGAAAAATAAATAAATAAGGAACAGCACAGCGAGGTAGATGAACCACTCTGGGTCGACCTGTCATACCTCCACAGATAGTAGCACAGACACCCCGGACTTCTGATTAACAACCTGTCAGTGCTGCCTCCACAACCCCTGCCCTACCTGCTCCACCTGCATCATGTAGCTTTGCCCCAGCTGCTGGTGCAATGTTACCCTCTGGGAGTAGTAGTAGTGGAGGTGGCAATTTTGTCACCTGGCAGGAGCTGACAGGACTGGTAAAGGATATAATGGAGAGGGACTTCAGTGCATGTATCTGCAATATTGAAAAGGTCCTGCATCACATTGCAAAGGTGATACCAAATCTAGCACTGACCCAGGGAGATGAAATCCAACACTGGCCCAGGAAGGTGATACAGGAAACAATGATGACAGTTCTAAGGGTGATGACTGGCGCTGTTCTCAAGCTGGATGTGAGTGCACCTCCAATGTCTTCTATCAGTCCCCAATGATGGTGCCCCAAATCTTTCATTTCCCTCATCACCCTTGTCTATCTTGTATGTCCAGTATGTTTGTGCATGCCTCCTAACTTACACTACCTACCTGACCTTCTCATTCCTAAGCACTTTTCCCAACAATCCCTCTCTCAAAAAAATAAAATAAAATAATAATAATAAATGGGTACCTGTCCCACATAAAATACACCCCATACATAGATCTATACTTCACCTTTGTGTCATCTTGACACATCTGATTTGGTCCAGTCTCTGTTGTTGTAGCCTATCACTAGTGTGGTGACTCTCCAAAGTCATGAAATTGTTTGTTCAATTGCACATTTATGTTATGAAGAACTATATAGCTATGGTTCTCTCCCATATCCCTCTTACAAATTTCTATATTCTTTCCCCTGTTTCCTAACCTCTACTTGCCAACCCCATTTTCACTGCTGTTCCTTTTCATATATTTAATCTGGTCAAAAAATAGATTCATACACAACACACATGGCCAGAAATGCCCTATGGAAAAGCCATCATTTTTTTCTTGGCTTTTGTGAGGAGTATGGCATAGCGCAGCAATGCTAATAAACAGTGAATACTGTTAAGCTTCTTATTACAGAAGCTGATTATTTCAGTTTAATCTGCAGGGGTCACCTTACCTTTTGTACAAATCTGCTTAAATCTACAACATGGGAATGGACCGTAAATGCAGACTAACAGCAGTATTGTGTAGCAGTTCTGTAACATTTCTTAGGTAGATGGATGTAATAAAGTAGGAGATCCTATGCAGTGTGTTGAGATACTTACCCTGTTCATATACTGATTAGTTTGCATAGTGTCATGGGTTCGATTAAAGCTGTGGGTCAATCTGTAAATTAATGACATGTCATTTTCCTATCAAATATTTAACTGCAAGCATCTTTATTATTCTCCATATACAACATTTCAGTAACATACCATTTGAATAGTGCAGCAAGACATCATTTTTGAAAACATTATCCTGATTATGCATTCATGTTTATTGCACCCTCGTACGCTTTATGTTTACCTGTAGCAAGGACTATATTGTGCAGAACATGACAGATTAATAATAAAGTAAAAAATAAGAGTAACACACTATACAGATGTCCTACATGTCCACAAAAATATTTTTTCTATGTCTCTGTTCATCTGTCTCTCTCTCTCTCTCTCTCTTCAACCTTTCTCCTTCAGTAAGTTATCACTCTGCTTCGATCATGTTATTTAAATGTTGTGAGGCAGTAAATCATCTGGATTATGATGAGATAATGTTTACATGTACTTATAGATTTTTGGCTTCTTTCAAGAGATCTAATCCTGCCATTAGCTAAGCATTGCTGGCTATTTTTGGTTCATTATTTTATGTATACCTGTTGGCCACATATTGTTCTGATACACCATTATTCTTGTTCTGTCATGATCTACTTTGCCCCTGCTTCCATCTCACCCTATACATGTATCTTTTCCCTTCTTTATCATTATTCTTCCACCTCTGCATTTGTGAAATGTCTGGTGCTGGACAACAAATGCATCTAAGACTAAATGGAAGTACATAGCTTATGGCAATAGTTTGTAATTTTATTGCCTTCGGCCACATTACTGTGTTGTGCTTTGTGCCACTATGCTTAACTATGTATTTTCAGATAAAAATACTTTTCAACAAGCTGAAGAGCTGGATGTTTAGTTTACAATGGTCAATAAGGTGATGAAGATGAATTCACGTTTGCTGAAATGGTTTGCTTAAATAATACCCAGGTATAAATATTTTTCTTGCAGTTCTCTAAAACTTCAAATTCAGGTGGATGAAAAAAGCACCAGAATATTTGGTCTGACTCCTGTGGCTGTAAATGTTGTCTACACCTTTCCATAACACATCATTATTCTGCTGCTATAATAATGTATTTACTTCCTGTTGTGAAGCCGGTCTTGTACTGGTCTTTGCGCAAACGTTGGCATGGAGCAACATAGAGTACTGCTAATTCTCATTCTAAGTTCAACACTTTAAGATATGAGTGCGCATGCTTTAAGACTTTGCCGTTTGCAGTGCAATTCAGCTTGGAAGCACTGCACTTACACAGTAACATAAAAAAAGAAAATCAAATAATTATTATTTAGGTTGAACAATGTCTGCATGTCTGTATTAATTTTGTCAACAGGTTATCTTGATTTCAGAATGAATTTGACTCAGTTAATTCAGTAATTTAATGTTATGCCTCTGTGTTATAAATTTGGCTCACATATTCTCACTTAATCCATCACTGCTATTCTGCAATGCACTGTCCTATGTATGATTTGCATGTGTGTCTTTTCAATGCAAACAGCACAAGTATGAGACAATACAGGTGTGCAATCATCCCACTACGATGTTACAGGAAAGTTTTATTGATAATTCACTGTTTACAGCAGAGAGGCTCTACTGCATTCCATACTGTGAAACATGTCAATGTCCCCTGTAGTAACACAAAATACATGAAGGACAGTATCAAAATGTTAGTAGAGAAGGATGTAATTACATGTGACAATCACACTGATGTGACATTGTACTGTGTACACATGCGCATTTGTTGCACAACCTGTGATGCACAGAAACAACTGTGCATAAACAGTGGATTTTCAAGAAGTATAAATGTTAAAGTTAGTCGTCTCCTGTGGTGCTTGCAAAAAATACCGTGGTCTCTAGATTGTGCAATTAGATAGGCAGGAGGTTCAATGCTGGTCATTGGAAACTTGTTTGTGTGAGTGTATATAAAGCAGTGTGCTGTATCCACTTCCCCTGAGAATAATACATTTAACTCTTCACACAGCTCCCTTATCCTACTTTTTACTGAAACATTCTCTTTCTGAAAGACAGTGTTGAGGTCATCATGACAAAAGTGCATTCTCTCCCCTTAAGAGTCAGACATCCTTTGTGGTGCTTATGATGAATATAGTGCTCTCTAGATTGTGTAACTAGATAGCTAGGCAATTCAATGCTCAGCATAGGAAATTTGCTTATGTAACTCTTTGTGCTGTATATGTTTCCCCCGAGAAGACTGCATTTATACTTTCATGCAACTTTCTTATCCCAGTTTTTTTTAGAAACACTCTCTCTACAACACAGGGATGAGGTCATCATGACAAAAGAGCACTCTTTCCTCTAAGGCATCATATTTCTTCTGTGGTGCTTGTGTGCCTTACACTGTTATCTAGAATGTGTAAATAGATAAGTAAGAAGTTGTTAAAAAGCTTAACTTATACAAGTGTATGTGTTTGTGTGTGTGTGTGTGTGTGTGTGTGTGTGTGTGTGTGTGTGTGTGTGTGTGTGTGTGTGTTTATGTGTGTGACTGTAAATGAATTCAGGATTGGTTTATGTACATTCCCAGGGGCAACTATTACATCCCCACATGGCTGTAAAAGTCGTCATACCATACACATCTTCGTGTCAATGACTGATAATGTCATCCCATCATTGATGCTATATGCCTCACTTGTATTCATAGGTTCATAGGTTAACAACCACAAGGGCTGTTTTAAGCCTAGCCATACATCCCAAATCTCTGACAAGTTCGAATACCCTTGATAAGTATAAGCATGGGCTGGTGAGATGAACCATTTACGGTTACCTGTGTCCATTAGAGACATAAGTGCCAAACCAGGGATGAATTTCCAGTTTCCCATCCAATTGTCCAAGTTGAACTTGAATTGGGTTAGAGAGGAACTTTAATTCACATGGATGGGGAGCCTGTTCCATAGATGGGGTAGTTTCAGGGATACTTAACTAATGTATCTTTCCAGCATGTCCTATTTATATCACAGGCAAGGTTTAATTTTAGAATGGGTAATTCTGGTGCTGTTTGTTTTGTGGATATGCAGGAAGTCCAGCAGAGTGGGTTCTGACAATGCCCTGTATGCCAGGCATAGATCTACCCTCAAAAACCTGTAGGAGACAGAATACAGGGATAGGGCCTTGAGGAGGTCTGCACAGGACAATTTACTTATGCCCTGTATTCTTTTAGTGGGTACCTCTGTGGACATTCCAATGGTTGGATATGCCTGCTTAGGTACATACTACAGGGGGTATTGTACTCAATGATAGGACTGATGAATGCCAAATTCAGTGGAACAATGACTTCCTTGGACTTAGATGCCATACCTTTGTTTATAAGTTGTGCAACATAGAATGATTTTTTCACCACTGTAGACATGTGATGGTCAAAGGCTAGATTACTATCTACGGTATGTGTGTCCCTAAGTCCTTGACTACTGGTCAACTCTAAGGGGTGTGTTGTCAATTTGATAGTTACCAGGGATGGATAACTTCCCAAAGGATACTATTAGGCATTTCTTAGCATTCAGTTTTAGTTCATGGCTCTGACACCAATTGTTTGTCT
This sequence comes from Protopterus annectens, assembly GCF_019279795.1. NCBI lineage: Eukaryota > Metazoa > Chordata > Ceratodontiformes > Protopteridae > Protopterus > Protopterus annectens. Next base: position 1,136,476,175 of record NC_056746.1, read on the forward strand.
GTGTCAGCCCCTCTTGGAGAACATTTGTGTCAGTGTGAGATTCAATAGCAGCTCCAAATTTGCAGTCATCTGCAAATTTAGTCAGCCAGAGACCACTGACATTGGCCTTGACATCTGAGAAGTAAAGGCCAAAAAGGAGTGGTCCAAGGATTGATCCCTGAGGGACCCCCACTTGTGACTGGCCTCCTCCTGGGTCCTGTCTGTGAGCTATTCGGTAGTTAGATATCCACTGGGTGACATACGGGTTTGTACCTAACCTACTGAGTTTGTCAACAATGTGCAAGTGGGGCATTGTGTCAAATGCCTTGGCCAGGTCAAGGTAGGCAGTGTGAACAATTTTGCCCTCATCCATTGCTTTGGTGACCTTTTCAAATAAGTCCACCAGGTTGAGTAGGCATGATCTGCCCTTAACAAAACCAAACTGGGTTGTGTTCAGTGTTATGAGGTTTACTATGTCTCTATTGATCATCTCCATGATAATTATTTCTATGGTTTTACATATAAGACTAGTGAGACTTATGAGTTTGTAGTTTCCAGGGTCTGTAGATGGCCCCCCTTTCTGCAGAGGGATGACTGTTGTCTTTCTCCATTTATGAGGCATGAAGGCTGTTTGGAAGCTACAGTTAAATAATAATTCCAGAGGCCCTGATAGATCATGTTTCATGCTATTTAGAAGCCGTCCTGGGATATTGTCTGTGTCCAGTGATGCAGTGCTCTTGGTCTTAGAGAGAGCATTGAGGACCTGTTCCCAAGTGATAGTAGGGGGAAGTTATATTTTCTGATATTTCCTATGGGAAGGTTGAGGGGGAGAGAGGGGTAAAGTTGGAGCTGAATTTATCAGCCAGGAGGTTTGCTATAGCTTAAGGCTCAGTATAGTTGGCTCTATTTACAATGAGCTCTGCACACAACTGTGTATTGCCTTTGAGTTTACAGACATAGCTAAAGAATGCTTTGTGGTTTTCCTTGGTCTGAGAGGCCAAACCTTATCTCAAATTTGGCTTTGGTAGACTGTATTTGTCCTCTGAGTTGTTTGTTCAGATTGATGAGAGTGATTTTATCCTGCTGGTGCTGCACCTCCTAATTTTTGCCATGATTTTATTCCTTCTGTCATACAGCCTATTGATTTTGTGATTCCACCAGGGTGGCTTGTTTTATGAATTAGTTCTGTACTGCTTCCTGGTGTGTAAAGCTGCCTCTATGCAGCTATTAACATGCTTGTACAGGGTTTCTGTGAACAGTTCTGCATAGGCAGCAGTGTTCTCAGGGGTTATGGGGCTTGACATTTTGCCAGGTTCTCACTTAATAGCAGGAGGATAGCCTTAGAATAGTTCCTGAATATTCCAGGTTTAGCTGCTGGTCCAGGTTTTATTTTTACTTCAAAGGAGACCATTTTGTGGTCTGACCTTACCAGAAAAGGTATTACAGTAGGGGGTGTGCAGCAATTTTCCATATTAGTGAAGACCAGATCCAGTATGGTTGCACCCCTGGTTGGTGTATTGATTATCTGGTCCAGGGAGTTAGTGTTTACAAAATCCAGGAATCTCTGTGCATGTACATTTGGTATCATATAGGATTCTCAGTTAATAGTGGGGTAATTAAAGTCCCCCATGAATATAGTATTGGGTTGGATGATTAGTGTTTCTAATAAGTTTAAATACATGGTATGGGTTTACTGGGTCATAGAGGGAGACCTATAGCTTGCAAGGAAGTGGTATTGGATTTTACGTATGGTGATTTGAACATGGAGCAGCTCAAGGGCATTGTCCTGTTTGACCAACCTTGAAGTATATTTATTTTTGATGTAAACAGAGGCACCTCCACCTTTAGTCCCTGCCTGTGAAGTAGCTGGCCTAAATGTGTGGAAGGTATTATAACCTTGCACTGCTGGTGTGCTTTCTGTGCCTTTATACCATGTCTCAGTGACCTGACAGATGTCAGCATTCTTTGTTCCTCTGTGGAGGTGCCTGCTGATAATGTGCTGTATAGATTGTATAACAAGATAGGTAGGTGTTTTGAGTCAATCCTGCTTTAATAGTGTGATGGTAATTATATTCATGTACCATTGGCCACCTCACAACAACCTTTATATGCACTTACAACTACTACAGTATCTCACAGTTGGATTGCAAATTCTCCTGTGTTGTGTGACTTTGATACTGTTCTTGTTACATTGTATAACTACATATGTAGGATGTTTGAGGCCAGCTGTGAGTGTGTCTTTCACCTTCATACTGTGTATACTATTATTCAAATACATATATGATGTGTAGCTGTGCAGTATTGTTGTGCACTTCGACCACTTTTTAGCAAAAACATTCAGCTAATAAACAGTAATAATGTCATCTATTTAATTATGCACGGTCCCTTTTGTACATCGACATGTCATGTGACACGTGATTAAGGCACTAATCTGTAGTTTGTGATATTTGGTAGTTAGTTCAAATCCTGCCTTTAGTGGTTAGACTACATTGTATCAGTCTTATTGTGACTGTACATGTTACTAACACTGTTGTCAAACACATCTGCTGTGTACATGTATAGATGTAGATTTCTCTTACAAAAAGCTGTGATAATTTGCCACATAGCAATGCATTACTGAGAGTAATGATGACATGTAAATAGATTTTCCTTAAAAAACATATGTAAGAAGTGTTATTCCCTGACATGAAAGAATGAGACAACATTCTTGCCTTACTACAGCAATTACAGGCACACATATCCTTTGCAGCATGATGCAATTCCTTGACATACCAGCATGTTTCACAACTATAATGACACTTTTGCCATGATACATTCATCCTGTAGCAGGTATTTTCTGTTGTCAAATGGTCTCTTGTTCCACATCCACAGTTAGTGCCTATCAGCATTGTTGAGCCTTATACTATAATGCACGAATGGCATCTACCCAGGTTAAAATGTGTCCATTTAAAGTGGCAGAGGTCTCCACCATCCCTTTTTATCTGAAAGAGATTGTTTACAGCACATACATCTGATGTGATAAGTTAGCATACGTTCAGTGTCACATCTGTGTTAAGATTTCCACTTTGCTGCTTGTCATTCACCCACAAGTCATTTGTCAGTAGTCACATAGCTTTTTGTTCAATTCCCCAAAGGGCAATATTATATGAAAATACCGATGTTGTATAAACAGCATGATATCTAGTCATTGTTATCTATTTTTATGTTGGACAAAAATATGTCATCATAGGTTTTGATTGCATGGGAGTGAAATGGTTAGTCTAGGCATGTCATGCTTTGTGTCCTTCTGTGACACATGTATTCAGTACTGGCTCATATAGCATACCTACACAGATAGACTGTGGTTCACTTCTGTGATGGTGTGTGTACTACACAATGTCAAAGAAAAAATGAGATTGTACAACTCATTGTTGAGAGGACAGTATCATGTATAAATCTTTTCCAGCATTCCGACTAAATCTGATTGCTCATCTCCTTCCTTAATGCACACAGTCAATCCAGTGCTTTCTGACAGCCTCCATTGCTACCTGATGTGGCTAAGACTGTCAATACAGAGGTCTGGAGAGAACCTAATATAATCAGCAGAGGTTTGAATCTGGTAACATCTGTTTGTCAGAGAGCAGTGGCTTACACACAGACAATATTTATGGCGCAGTCAGAGGGCCACCTTTTCAGTTTTTCTCCTGCAAGTAGGGCATTCATACCCTTATGATAGGAAAGTGCTGTAAGCTATTCAAGGTTGTTCTTCATGAAATAACCAATACGCATATTTCTGTGGTGTCTATGATTGGTATACAGCTCTGTGATATCTGTCCTGGTATGTGTTTGGAAATGATGCGATGCAAACGTTTGCTATGTCACTTATTGCTCACAGGAATTACCTATTCCCAACTGAATTATGCTCTGTATTACATGTCGTGATCTGCACATTTCATTATTACTTGTATTGTTTTCTTTACACTTTACAACTTAATGGCAGACAAGGGCTTCCATAAATGTTTCTTACTGTATGTCATCCAGCCAGGACATCTGTAACTATGATTGGTCTTCTCTTACAACACTTTCTTGTGTGTTTGTTCTGTTGAATTGCTGTTGTGTAATTCCATGTGAGAATACCCAGTATAATGATGTCTGAGATGTTTGGAAATTAGCAATGGAGCATTTGAAATCATGATTATGTCATCTGATCTGTGTTTTCATTTGTCATTTATGTATGTTGTGTGTTATTATATTACCACTATGCATTCCCATGACTATACAACACTTGCTTGTCTATTACATATTTAAAGCTAATAAACCCTTTCATATGGGTGCCACTGACATTACTTTGCAAAAACATGCCAATTTCTGATGTACATGACATTATAGCTGCAAGGTCCATTTGTTCTTGTGTATACATGCTGAGGTGAAGAATACAGCAGTGGTGTCATTTTGCATGCATAAATTCCTTGCATAGTGCATACACATCTCGTGTGCAATAACTGCAGTCTGTGCATTCATCCCATAATGCATCTTCTGTCTTTTCAAACTGTTATCCCAACTCAGCATTTTATTAACATGTGTACCACATTTTAAATCCTCTTTGTTACACAGCAGCTTTATAACCACATCACACCCTTTATTAGCATGTCTAGTTTTATCTGCACAACACCAGTATCATCAATGGCATTTATTACAGTTCTGTCAATATGGCAGGATTTATGTTATTTATGTTTCTTTAATACTTCAACATATTTGCCTGTGGTATATGACTATACTTTGTCCATTTCCCTTTCCTTATTAATTATTATGCAGCAAAACCCATCATTCTTTTCTAAACTATTGTCCCATTTCACTTCTACTCCTTTACAATTCTTTCACTGTACGTGCCTTTAATATTTCAGGGCTACAGTATGTGCTGGTATCTTAGCTTTGCCTATAAACTATCTGTTTTGTTTACATACTGTGCATGTGCATGCACCACCTTTCAATGGCCATGAACACTAACCATGGCCATGAAAAGATGCTTGTAAATGAGTAGGTGCGATGAGCAGCATGTATATTCAGTTAGCACTGCTGCACATCACACTAACACACTTACATTGCATAGGCTTTGTGTGAAGCCTACACTATTGCTAATGAACCACAGGTCATCCTTTCTGTGTTTGTATAAAATTAATGGCATTTATTTTAATACATCTGACCAGTTTATCCATAATGCTCCTTTACTTCTTTATGTCTTGATGTGTCTCTACCACTTGGATTATATTGGAAAATGTCAAACTTAGATTGCTATTGCTGTTTACTTTGCAGCCTATTTTCCTGTAATGTTTCTTTTGATTTTGTTCTCCATGATGAAGAAATCACTTCCATTTTGAAATTTTACACCTTAAAGTCTGTTTATTTATTTTATTCTTTATTTATTTTACATTTGTTTACCGGGAAAGTCTGACTGGACACAAGTCCTTTTTCAGCGGAAGCCCGGGGAGAAATGCTCCACATTTACATAATAAATCATAGGACAATGTACAATAATAAATGACAAAATATAAAAAAATAATACAGAGGAATAGCAAGTAATACAAAAAAATAGGAAGTAGTACAAAATAATACAAGAGAATACAATGCTATACAAAGAGAGTGAAAGACTATAATTACATAAAGAGGCAGTAATATATGCAGCCAACATGTCATGGATAACATTTCATATGCTGGAAAATACCTGATGGTTTTAATAATTTTACACTGTATTGATCAGTGATGTAAGCAGACAGTGCCGATGGAGAGGGTATGTAAAAATGCAGTTGGAGATAAAGAGAATACAGAAATCATTGCACAGGAGCGATAATTCTGCTCGGATATAATACAGTAGCCAGTTCCAGTTTCAAGGCCTGGAGAAGACATAGAAAAGTGGTTATTAGCTACAGAGGAAAGGAAATTGGGCTATCAGGTAGGGTTACAGAGGACAGAGCCAAAAATTTGAAAGATGTGTTTTGAGTAGCTTTTTGAATTGTGGGATAGAGCAGTTGGAAATAATAGAACTTGCGAGTTTATTCCATAATTTTTTAAATGTAGTGTGAAAATAATGATTCACTGGCCGCGTTGTTTGCTTTGAAGACCTGTAGGAGGGATTTGTTGGAAGAGCGGAGAAGTCTAGAGGAATTATATTGCTGTAAAAGGTTATGAAGAGCAGGAGTTTTATTTGGGTGACAGTGGATTTTGTGAGCAAAGGTAAGTTGATTAAAGTGCAGTAATTGTGGAAGTTCAAGCCAGATTAATTGACTAAGTGATGTGCAGTGATGGGATCTATATGAGGCACCAGTTGCAAATTTGGCTATCTTATTGTAGCAAGATTCAAATATGGTGAGGTCGCTTTTATGGAGGTTGGTTAATACTGGGAAAACATATAAGAGGGTAGATAGAAGGTGAGTTTGGGCAATAGTGGATTTAGTATTCTTAGTTAAGAATTTATTGTTCCTATACACAATACCAATTTTCTTGTGAACCTTTCTAATGGCTTGGACAATATGTATATCAAATTTCAGATTGTTGTCTATTTCAACACCTAGCAGTTCTGTGTGGGTTAAGGGGGTAATGATGGTTTTGTTTTTGGATAATATCCTGAAAGTTGGAGAGGGGTATTGACATGGGAGGAGGGGGGTTGTTGGCATAAACAGTGAAGTAAATTATAAATTATTATTTAAATTATTTAATTATATCCTCTTCTCAAAAGATCCTTGTTGATTAGTTTTAAAATTCTTTTATTGGTTGTTTTTTTCTTTTTGTGTCTATTTATTGATTTTATTGTGCATTTTTTACATTTTCAGTCATTGAACTTAGCTTTTAAAGGTGCAAGACCTCTGAATAAAGGAATTATTTAATTTAAAGCCATACATTTTATGGTATTTTGTTATATTTTCAGTCACTGACTTATATATATGTACGATTGAGTGAGAACTTGGATTGCTGAAGTACTCATTCAGGCTTAATTTTATTATTTTTTCTTTTTTGAAGAGAAGGGTTGACTGACCTTGGACTCTTTTCAGCAATGATCTAGGTACAAAAGGAACAAAGGTGCATGCAAAAGATTAATATAGAATATTTAAACGATTAAATATTTCAAAGATTATAAAAGTCCACAAAATCTAGTAATAATATTTTTACAGAGACTAAAATCTTCTGTTGCCTAATAATCTACAACCAATTAAAGGCTAAGGATTTGTGTAAGTGCAGTAATATCTGTAAAGATAAAGTTTCTATAGGGGAGAAATTGGAGTCAGGAGAAGAAAGAGAGGTTTGGTCTGAGAAATGAAGAATAAGCATAGCATGCTATGAAACACACATGTAAAGAACATGAAGATTTAGTGATTACTGAAGTGGGTACAATGTTTATATGGTGGGAGCAGTATGTGTCAGTGTACTAGCATTTCAGAAATGCAGATTGCAGGACAAGTTTACATAGTTACAATAGAGAGAAGTTCCTTTGCTCTATGTCAAGAATCTTTTGGAGCTATGATTTATGTGTGAATATGGGAACAACAGAAAGGTGCTGTGAGGTGTAGATTATCCTTTGTTTTTAAAGCACGTACATCTGTATGTATCTTTTAGTTGTACTATTAGTTATTTCTGGAAATATAAGTACTTGGTAAGTTGCTGGAGTTGTACTTGAAGTTAATCCTAATTCAGAGAAATAATTTCACTAAAAGTCTATCTATCTTTTCACCTATGGCAAAGCCAAAAGGAGGATGGACTAGAGTTAGGTTTCTGGAACTATTCAGGAGTACACAGCCAAGACAACTTTTCATATGGTCAACAAGTGCATTAGTGCTAAGGCAACATCTAATACAAAACTATGAAAACTGTGTGCCATGATATGTCATAAGTACTATAGATACACGGAGAGATATGATGTCCATACTGGTACAGTAGCTATGAATACATCAAAACAATGCATGTAGACATGCGCAGTCCTGCTAACCTCTTGCATAAGATAGTATAATTGTAAGGGTGGCCACAGCAGGACAGCGCATGGCAGACTGTGAACCTGATGTGCATGAAAGTATTAAAGAATCACAGATGCACTTGACAAGGGTAAATTCATGCACATAGCATATCTTAATTTAGCTAAGGTTTAGACATTAGAACCCACTCTGTCGTAACTGACAAACTAATTGAGCTCAGTATAAATCCCTATGTGACCTGATGGATTGCCACATGCCCCATTGATAAACACCACTGTATTAGACTTGAAGCTGTACTACTATCCTCCAGGAGGCTTGACAGCATTGTTGTACTTCAGAGCTTTATTTTAGGAAAAAAATCTATTTGTCATCTACTTCTCTGATGTCAAGTCTGAAACTAAAGTCCTCTGACTGACCAACTTTATAGAAAATGACAAGATCAAAGCCATCTCCAGCTCATGTGAGGACCTCTAAAAGGGTCTAACTTGGATAAACTTATGACTTTAAGACTATGGGCCAAAAGCTGAGCAGAAAAAAAGTATAGCATTGTACAAATTTAGAAACAAGAACTCTTGCATACCTGCCATACAAGTAACAACATCCCATTTCAAGTTTACAGTGTCATTAGAGACCTAAACATTTTTGCGGCTTGTCAAGTCTCATTTTATTTTCACTTATCCTGTGGAATTAGGAGGTCCTTCTACCTTGCCCAGCTGATTACTGAGGACATCTCTCAATCATAAGAGGTCAACGTTCTACTTTGAACAAACTGCTGCTTTTGGTAAAGCAAAGCATGCCCCTAACTATTTTAAAATTTAACTGAGATGAATGGATGATTAGAAAACCACAGGTTTACCACAAGCGTAGAACAACTAGCCCTTATAGACAGGGGGAGTAACTAGATGGACGTACCAGTGGTGCTGCAAAGGATAGGCTTCGAAAGGCTTAGCTAATGCATTGTCTTGATGAAATCTATTTATTATTGATTTATTTATTTACTACATTTGTTTATTGGGGTGGTCCAACTGAGTAGACAAGCTGCCCCTTTTCAATGGAGACCTGGGGAGAAAAGCTCAACAATAAAACAAGTAAACAGTAAAACAATAGTTAATACATTTTAGGCAATAAAATGAGCAATTAGGAAAACAGTAGTTAATACATTTTAAAAAATAAGAGTAAATGCATTTTAGGACAATATAACTTAGTTACAGTTTGATAAAGATTTTTTACACCTGATATGGAAATAGTACACACCAGAATAAAAATGTCATACAGTGCTACATTTGTGGACAAGAAAATTAAAGTATGTTATTCATGAATGACATACAGTGCAATTTGTTAAAAAGCTTTATGGCATAAAAAATGTAAATTGTGAAGTTAACATTAAGTCTAGGAGGTTTCTTGAACTACAAAGAGCAGTATACCAGACTGGAGTTATATCAGGGGGAGTAGGAGAACTATTTAATGAGTAGAAAGGATATATGGAGAGAGTTGTGACGCCCAGCAAAAGAGGTTGAGGGAGACAGGATTTAGGTTATCCCAGGTAAGTGCTTAGTTAAGTATTTGTAGGTGATCCTTTAAGTGTAGTTTGAAAGACATATTGTTTTCTAATATTCTAAGAGATAAACAGAGGCATGGAATTCCAGGTATTAGAGAGAGAGAGGGGAGAGAGGAGAACAGAGTTGCCAGCAGTACAGTCTGATTTAGTTACAGTTAGCAACACCATGTCAGAAGAGCTTTGGCAACTGTAGAATATTGCTTAGATTTAGGGATTTCCCTGGCTCATGTATCAGCTTATGTGTTGTGGCAAACTGTGAGCAGGTTAAATAGTACCTTATTTCAAGCCACTGAAGTCATTTTAGTTTGAGGCAGTGTTCTGTCCTATAATGATGGTCAGCAGCAAATTTTTCATTTTTTATTATTACATTGTTTAAGTAAGGAAAGCTGACTGGATTGTAACTTGACAAGTTTGGATGCTGTGTGTAGGACAGTAAGGATGGGAAGAGATGAGGCAATGCTTATCCTCTTAACCTGCTCTGTTAAGTGGGCTTTGGCTGTATAGAGGGTTTACAATTTTTGATGAGTTTACTTTATGGCCTGTTTTGTGTGATAGTCAAATTTTAGATTTTAATCAATACTAACCCCTAGTAGTTTGACATGGGTTACCATTTCTCTCATGGCATTATTTGAAGATACCATTAAGAAGGAAGCCAAAAAGTTAAGAACATCATTGCTGTTTATAAACCATGCGGTCACATCTCAACCTCTTAGCAAAAGAAATCTGGACAAAGTCAAACATAGTGGGTTGTCAAAGGCCCAGATATTGGGACAGATTATAATCATTGCTCCTACAAACTTTGAAAGTTGCTAGAATAACATGGTTTGCATTAGCATGCATTGTCCGATGTATATGAAGTCTGAATCTCAAATGTCTGTCATTATTTAGTGACTTTAATCCTCAATGATTTGCCAGAAAAACACACATTTTATTAGGAAGAGACCAATAATATGAGGCAGAAATCTGAACATTCTGTGAAAATGGGAAAATCTGGACAGTTGAGAGGTATGCTCATGGTTTATTACAGTATGCACAGCATCCATCCTCTGTACAGACATTAGAAGAAAAGCAGTGTACTCCAATACAGATATACACATATAGAAGCAGGGTCTGCCACTAGAAATGCATGTTGACTGCTTCATGTGATATAGTCTAGCAAGGTGGGGTATCAAGGTGACTGCTTGCAACAACACCTTGATCTAAACTCTGAGCACTTGTGGAGTGGAATTCCTATTACAGGCACAGCAAGGCTACATAGCGTTAGACAGTGAGTTTGATGCACTTGAAGAAGTATCACTGCTAAGCGATCTGTCATGGTGTGCCTCACTATGAACTGAATATGAGGCAGCAGAAATACCATCCACAGCCTGCACAGTTGTTGCACCATTGGCTGATGCCATCTGTTGTTGTGTTCCATGACCATTGTAACACACAAATGTACCAAACCCTGTGTCATTCATTTTGTTCCTATGCCAAGTCACCAACAATATTTGTTAGTTTAGTTATATGGAAATGTTGCATACTGAAATACTACTCATAATAATAATAATAATAATAATAATAATAATAATAATAATAATAATAATAATAATAATAATAATAATAATAATAATAATAATAATGATAATGATAATAAAATGATAATAATGATGATAACACATGTGAGGTCTGAGATGACATACATGCAGCTTAATCTGTTGTAATACCATCGTGCATACTGGGGTTGGCATAATGGTTAATGGTTAAGGTGTTTACCACACAGACACAAGGTACAGGGTTTGATTATCACATTTCAAAGGAAAATTGGCTAGGCATAACCTGGCCTGTAAGGGGAGATAGCTTAGTACTTAATCTATAAACCTATTCACATGTTATAGATTGCCTGAAAGGAAGTGGGTATCATTTCCTTAAAGACTACAGTAGTGAGGAAATCATTCCATGTTGCACAACTTATACACAAGGGTATGGCATCTAGGTTGAAGTAGGTCCCGTTACACTGTATTCGGCATTCATCACACCTATCATTGAGTACAATGCCCATTTGTTATGTACCTAACCAGGCATATCCAACTGGAACGTCCACAGAAGGTCCTCACTAAAAGAATACAGGGTGTAAGCAACATGTCCTATGTAAAGGCCCTATCCCTGCATTCTGTCTTCTACAGACTGTTGAGGGGAAATCTATGACTGGCATGCAAGGCATTGTCAAACACCATTGTGAAGGATCTCCTGCATATCCACAAAACAAACAGCACCAGAGTTACCCTTTCTAAAGGCTTAAACCTTGCTTGTGATATAAACAGAACTTGCTGGAGACACAGGTATGTATCCCAGAGACTACCCCTTGTCCAGAACAGGCACCCCATCCGTGTGAGTCAGAGTTCCTCCCTAACGCAATTCAAGTGTTACTTGGACAATTGGATGAGGAACAGGAAATTCATCCCTGTTTTGGCACCTATGTATCTAATAGACACAGGCATCCTGCAAATGGTTTGCCTCCCAGGCTCCTGCTTGTAAATGTTTCACTTCCCAAGCCACTGCTTACACTTATCAAGGGTACTAGAATTTGTCAGAGATGTGAGATGCATGGCTAGACCTAAAAAGGCCCTTGTGGTCTTTAGCCTCATGAACTCCTGTGAACCTATTAACCTATTCAGAGTACATGACACTAAATGAAGGACTCCATTCAGTTTGCCATAGAAATTCATATTCTCCTTCTACAGATCGTCATTGTACTGGACCAGCTTACATAGAGGAAAGGGAAGAGCACACATTCTGTGCATGAACTGGTTTCCGTGTGTGTCACTGCTATTTCCCACCTTACCAATTGTTATTGGTTCCTCCATGCTATTGTCAGGCCCAGTTTACAAACAGGTAAAGGGTTATGGGATCTCTATCCAGAAGTAACCCCTAATGGAAACACTGTCTGCAGTGTTCTGCTGCAGGCTGTTAGATGGAAATCTCATAACCCATTACCTGTTTTCAACTCATGTTAACTAGAACACTTTTTTTGCCACATAGTCTTCAGTGGAAGATGCTGATGTGTCCAGAAGTGCAGTGTCCCGTACATCCAGTGCATGGCTTGTATGTTGCTTGCATCATTATAGGGCATCTCCACTAGTGATCAGATATGTGCAACCACTTGGACACTCACTTGTGTGCAGATAAGCTTATGATGAGTAGTATTGGCTGGCATGAGTGCTGTCTACAACCCTGAAGTAAGTGAAACTGCAACAAATGCACATTATCACACACATAACAATACAACATAGCACAGTAAAACTGCCTACTCAAAATATGTCTGGTGTAAAACTCTCAAAAGATACATGACATTGTTGAAAATAGTACATACCAATACACACCCCATCCTTTGGATAAGGTATTTGTGTCTTGTCACCATAAGCAGCCCTTGCAAGATTGCCAAAATCAGCCTGGTGATCCTGCTGCAGCAACTACAGATATCACCATAGCAGTGGTTAGCCCTAAGAATACACAGCTAAAGACACACCAGAGGAAAAATAGCTGTGTGTGTGCTACAATTGTGATAGTGTGGCATGCAAATTAATGATGCCAATGCAAAAAGAATCGTATAGGCCAATCCACCCTCTGGTGCCATCCCGATATGGCTGATCACCCAATGCTATGATCAGCCTGCTGTCAGTATGCGTAGTGTTGATGTAAAGTAATTTGCCATAAGTGTTATAAGATTCAAGAGGCATTGGTTCATCCTGGTGCCAATGTCCACTCTTCCAGGGGCAATAAATGTACCAGTGCTCCCTTGCAGGGGCACCTTGTGGCACCCATTTAAGTTATGAGTTTATCTGTGAAAACCAATCAGGCTTCAAATTTGGAAACAACTACTACTAGCATGTCCGATTATTTAGGCCAATAAAAACAGTGCCAGTCTAATGAAAAAACAATAAAATGTTAAAACATTTAAACTGATACTGTAAGGGTAGAGACGTGAAAAGCCAAAAATGTTGTTGGGCACTTTGTGCTGTATGCCAATCCAGGGACTAGCTAATCATCTGTATCTAAAACCGAGCAGAAGTATTGAATCATAACCTTTGTATAAAATGATTGAAGTATTTCCATGTCTGTATATATAAAAAGTTAAAAACAATTCACGTATTTATTTTTTGAAGAAGTTCTTGTATCATTAAAAGAACAAAAGCAGTAAATACCATGATTCTGATTCATTTCTTTTGCCTAAAGTCCTTAGATATTAACTATGTTCATGAAGTCTCTCAATCACAGCTCACCCCTGCTGAGCTTGCAAGGCACAGTGATGAGGGTGAACATGACTTACCAGAGAGGGATCTTAACATCTCTCCTAAAGATAGAATGGCCCTAATGCCCCATTAGGACCAGCCATGGCTTGAATAGCTGTTGGAAGATGAAGCTGAGGGAGCAGTGGGCAGGTACGTAACCACAATGGGCAGCCTCTTGGAGAAAACTGTAGAGTTCCTCACAGGGCCAGCCATAGCCATCTGGCTATAGAAGGAGGTTTGTCCCACCAGCCCATGCTGATTCCTCAAGTGATAATGGAGCACAACATTGTCACTCTGGGCCAGGGTGGAAGACTTCATGATGCTGCCCACACTTCACCCTATCCCAAGGATGGTGTATCCCAGTCCTCGTATTTCAAGTTACATACTTCACCAGTCCCAATCGCTGTTTATCTGCCCTCTGTTTTTCTTGATATATCTCTTTTTCTCCATCCTGCCATGGGAACAAGCATCCCTATTTCTCTGTGCTTTTCATTGCATGTATGTCTGCTCTTGCATACTGACCTACCCATTTCCTTGCCTTTCCTTTCCTTTCCTTCTTTATTTTATATAAACAAAAGAGAAACTACACCCCAAAATGGATGCCCTGCCTTCACCAACCAGAACACTCCTTCATGTCTTCCTTCTGTTTTTCCATTCTTTTTCTGCCTGCCTCTTGTCCTACTTTCCTATAAAGTCCTTTCATCCCTTTTTATGCATCTGACAGATGCCCATTTATGTGGATGCTGTAACACTGCATTTGCAATTATTGCATAGCTTTATATCCATATGTGTTAGATTGTGCTGTCCCAACGAGGAATATGCTAGAACATGCAATGTGGTCTCAGCATATATATATATTTTTTATTATGATTTATGGTAATCTATAAAGGATTCATGTCTTTACATCAAACATTATGAATACCAAGTGCCACAACACTGACAGTCAAAACTGAAACAATCCCCCAGGAAAAAAAAAACAAAATCATTTTTTTGCAGGTGAAGCATTCCTGCCCCCCCCCCCCCCTCCTGCTAATTGTGTATACTAAAGCCAAGATCACAATACAGTAAGGAAATGTCCAATTCCCTGATCTCTTCCCACTCACTACAATACTGCAGCATTTTCAGTTCTGACTTTCTGACTTTCAGTGTTGTGGCGCTCAACATTCAAAACATTTGATGCAAAGATACGGATCCAACTAGAAAATAACATTTGCAGCCCTCATTAGTTTCATGCAAGATGGTGCATAGCTTCTCTCTGGATTACGACTCATAGTTTGTGTACATTTCATAGCATGGTTGAGTCTGCATGTGTATTTCCTACACTCCTCACCTATGTTGATCAGAGCACTGCTACTTGCATGAAAGTGCTTCCTGTCCCACTTTAGATACATAATTCATGTATATGTTGTTATGCAGTACTTGCAAGCTTACACTAGTGTGCAATGCAATGAATCCCAGCCATAGAACTCTGTTATTTCACTGTGCTTCAGTGAGCAATTTTTGCCAATAAACTTTGGATGTTTAATTTCCCAGTGTTATCTGTTCATTAATGTTTAGAACAGCAAACATATGGGTAATTTAACATTGCCACTGAGGGATGAGCAAAAGATGTTAACAGTGTTATTCCTGTAGTAGCTATTTCCAACCATAAATCCACCCATATCAAGGAGACTTCACAGTGCCAGAGGTTTTAGGTTCATAGGTTCATAGGTTCATACTAGGCTATCTGTCCTAGGGCATTTATAAGCCTAGCCAGAGTGTGTTTGGCTTTCGCCACCCATTTTAAATTAATTTTGCTATGCCCTTTTTCGAGGTTAGTATACTGTGCCTCTGTCTAACAGTGACACAGAAGTGATACCCGGGGTAAACCTACTATCTCCCATCCACTCATCAAGATTCCTCTTGAAGAGAGTCAATGAGGGACTCTGCCTAACCTGGACTGGGATTTTATTCCAGAGTGAAGGGAGTCTCTGGGTTATGAATCTGTCCCTCCAGCATGTCCTATTTATTTCAGTGCTGAGGTTCAAGTCTCTTGAGTGCATAGCTCGATGGGATTTGGATTTTCTGAGGTGCAACATGTCCATTAATTCCGGGTTGGACATGGCTTTATACGTCAGGCACAGAACGCTTCTGAGCAGGCGGTATGCCACTGAGTAGAGTTGGAGTTTCTTTAACCGGGCAGCATATGGCATCTGTTTGAGCCCTTTGATCCTCTTGGTGAGGTACTTTTGGGGTCTTTCCAGTTGCTGCAGGTGTCTGGTAAGGTACATCCCAAAAGGGACATTGTACTCAATTATGGGTCTGATGAGGGATGAGTAAAGAGGCACGATGACCTCCCCTGATCTAGATGTGAATCCCTTCATGATTAGGTGGGCTATATAAAATGTTTTTCTAACCACTTTGGTCACGTGGTTGTCAAATGAGAGATTGCTATCAACTTGGGTCCCCAGGTCCCTAATTACTTCTTCCGTACTTAATGGATTACCACCTATGTGGTAATTTGTGGGCACTTTGTTTTTGCCAAAGGGGATGACTATACACTTCTTGGCATTTAGCTTGAGGCCATGGCTCTGGCACCAGTTGTCTGTTTCTATGAGGCCCTTTTGGAGGATGCTTGTGTCGGCTGGAGAGTCGATTATAGCGCCCAGTTTGCAGTCATCTGTGAACTTGGTCAGCCACAGTCCTTCCGTGTTGGCCTGTACCTCTGAGAAATATATACCGAACAGGAGAGGTCCCAGGACTGAGCCTTGTGGGACACCACTTGTAACTGCTTTGGAATCTGACATGGCTCCAGCAATTCTAACCATGTGGGTTCTGTCCTTGAGCCAGTTTGCAATCCATCTAGTGACACAGGGGTTTATATTTAAGCTGGTGAGCTTATCTATAATGCCTGAGTGGAGTATTGTATCGAAGGCTTTTGCGAGGTCCAGGTAGGCTGTGTGGACCACCTTCCCCTGGTCAATGGCCTTGGTAACTGTTTCAAAGAAATCGACCCGGTTTAAGAGGCAGGATCTGCCCTTAACAAGGCCGAACTGGGTAGGATCCAGTGTCTGTAGGTCCCCAATATCTATTTTTATGAGGTCCATGATGATCCTTTCCATAGCTTTGCAGACCAAGCTAGTCAGGCTTATGGGGCGATAGTTTCCAGGATCTGTTGAGGCACCACCTTTGATGAGAGGGACCACTGTTGCTGTACGCCACTCTTTGGGTACATATCCTGTGGTAAGGCTGAGATTGAACAGTAGTTTTATGTTTGGGTTTAGCTCTTCTTGTAGTTCATGTAGGATGCAGCCCGGGACACCGTCTGGTCCCCTTGATGCTGTGTTTTTTGGTTTGGAGAGGGCGGCTCTTACCTGAGCATCTGAGATGTCAGGGGGGCAGCACTCTGCTGGGATAGATATTTGCCCTTTTGGTGGGGGGGGGAGAAGTTTGCACTGAACCTGTCAGCTAGGTTGTTGGCAATGTCTGTGGGTTTGGTGTATTTTTTGTCATTTTGGACCAATTCTGAGCATATCTGGGAATTCCCACCCAGGTTCCTAACATAACTAAAGAAAGCCTTGTGATTATCCTTAGTGTCCTGTGCAATTTTTCTCTCAAAGCTGGCCTTAGACGATTTTATGAGTGCCCGTAGTTTTTTGCTAACACTGATCAGTGATGCCTTCCCTTTTTAGGATTTTGCTCTATCATGTAGTAGCTTCCTCCTTCTATTGTATAGTTTGTTGATGGCTGGGGTCCTCCAGACAGGACGTTTGCCTTTGGAGGATTGGGTCTTGGTTTTATTTGGGATTGCATGATCCATGCATTCCTGAAGGTGTTCATAGAATGCGTTTATAAAGGATTCTGCGGTCTGGGCCGTATTTTCCACAGGCCCAGGGGCTTTGAAGGATTCCACCTCAGTTTTGAGGAGTGTGAAATTTGCTTTAGAGAAGTTTTTCACTGTGGTTTTCTGGGCAGGGGGTGGGGTCGGAATGTGAATATCCAGTGAGATTAGTTTATGGTCTGATCTTACCAGTGAGGGATACACTTCTGGTCTGGAGCATAGAGTCCCCATGTTGGTGATGATCAGGTCCAGTATGTTTTCCCCTCTTGTGGGAGTGGTAACAAGTTGTTCCATAGCATTTGAGTTTATAAATTCTAGGAACCTTTGAGCTAGGGTGTTGGAGCTAGAGTAATGCTCCCAGTCTATGTTTGGGTAGTTGAAGTAGCCCAATATAATGGTGTTTGGAGAGACCTTCATATTTTCCAGTGTTCTCAGAAAGGCCGAGTGTGGTTCCTGGGTTTGGGAGGGTGGTCTGTAGCAGGCTATAAACTGGAAGGCAGTTTTACCCACTGTTAGTTGCACATGGATAGTCTCTGATGCTTCGTGCTGTGCCACCAACCTGGAGGTGTGGGTATCTTTGACGAATATTGATACTCTCCCTCCTTTTCTGGTTCGGTCCAAGTTTTGGGGCCAAAAAGCATGGTATGAGGTATAACCTGGCAGTGTTGGGGTGCTCTTGGGAGCCTTTAACCAGGTTTCTGTTACTGCACAGATATCGATGTTCTCCATGCTAAGGAGAGTTTCGAGTGCATGCATCTTGAGGTTTAGACTTCTGGCGTTGAGTAGCATTACTCTTAGTTTCTTATCCCTTGTGATACCTATGGAGGTGGGTTTGTCTTTTGAGCCTTGCCTAAAAAAGGCACTATGGGGGTAGCAAGAGCCTTTGCCAATATCCAAAAGCCCAGGGGTGGCAGGTGCAAGCCGTCCCTAGCAAAGCATCGTGGCTTGTCGAGCATGTCATCCCAGGCTGACAGGCATTGGATCCCCTTTGAATGACACCAATACTTAAGCCAATTGTTGAAATTGATCATCTTGTCTTCATATTGTGGCATCATTCTTGGTGAGGGTAAGATGCTACTCAAGGTCAGGGTCATACCGGCCTGGGCCACATGCTCAGAGAGCTCCTCTATGTCTCTTTTCATGTAGTCCAGGGAGGTACATCTCAGGTCATTCACACCAGCATGGACAATGACGGAGTCATATTTGTACTTGCCTTGGAGTGACCTGAGTGCTTGTGTTATGTGGCAGATCCTAGCGCCTGACAGGCAGCTCACCGTGACCTTCTCCTTGTTCAGCCTGGTGAGCGGGACGTCAGTGTGCCTGACGATAGAGTCACCTATTACAAGTGTATCAGGTGTGTTTTTTAGCCTTAAGGGCTGTGACTGTTGAGCACTCTGGCTTTGTGAGCTATGTGTTGCACGTGTTTTGTTTTGGCGTAGTGGTTGCTTGGGTGTCTGCTTTGGAGGTCTCTGCTGCTTAGGCAGATTTTTATTTAGAGCCTCCGAGTATGTTTTTGTGTGTTTATGTGTTTGGTTTGCTGTCGTGGTAGGTCTATGTGAGACTGGAATTGTAGTGAGTGTGATTTCCTTCTCCTCCTAACAGGTTTTGCCAGTACTGAGTTGATAGAGCTTAGCCTCCAGTTTGGCTATATGGTTGCATCTCTCACATGTGTTGGAATTTGTTGGGAGGAGGAGAGGGTTGTCTGTGTACATGAAGCAGTTGTAACATTGCCTCAAGATTCCCAGATTCACCAGCTAGACCGGAGAGGAGATTGACAACCGACCTTTGGACATGCTAGAATAGTACTGGGAATTCCTTTATAATTGAAAAAAAAGGGCCAGTGGGGAACAAGGTACTCAAGGGGAGTTTATGAGGGTGTAGTGCTTTTCATTTTTTAGTGCTGACTTGTATAATTGCTTTAGTGAGCAAGTGCCAGGTAACTTAAATGCAATGTGTTACAGGTAACTTAAATGCAAAAATGACAAACAGTAACTTTCTTTCAAGTGAAACAAGGAAATAAGTACAGTAAGCAATGCAGATGTCACTAGGGATCCACAGAAGCACTGAAAACAGGGCCGGTGTTAGCATTTTGGGGGCCCCCAGCAAGTGTCAAGTTGGGGGCCCCCTAGGCACTTCCAGTATAAGTATCATCCTAACAATGCCATCCATCCTAAGCAACCCTTTATTTCATGCTGCAAACTTTTAGGAGTAGTATCCACAGACAGACCTGCAGCTACAAGCTTTTACATTACAACAGGCCTATGTATCACACTATCACTATGTTGAGCTGTCTAACAAAGAGGCAGTTAGAGTTACTGGCACTTAGCTGCAACAGTGATACATTGCAACAAGTCTATGTACAGGTCTGGACTTAAAGTGAAATGATTACTGGACCTACATTTCAACACCCCCCCTACACACACACACACCCTCCAGTCCTCACCTCAGAGTCCTTCTCCTTTGTGCTTCCCCATACCATTCACATTACTTTTCTTCCTTTTCTCACATTTTGCCATACTCTAAGCTTATTCAAGAAGCCATAACTTTCTATATGCTCTGAAGTGCATTTTACACAACCTTTTCATCCAATAATAGCTTGAACAGAAATTATGATTAAGGAAAAAAATCACTGTTGTGGTTCAGCTTTAGTTTTCCTTGCATCCTTCAACACACCTTTCCTGAACAAGACAGCACAGTAATAACCATTTAGGAAATAACTCAAATCAGGGCCCAAGAAGCCACAGGTTTACAGATGGTCTGGGATGCATTTTAGAGCATTTTCTCAACATTTTACTCTAATGGTTGCCTAAATAAAAATTATGAAGAAAAAAAGAATGTCAGTCTTATTTTTTTCTTTCAAGGCATAATTTGTGCCCAAGGCTTAATTTTCAAAGCTGACAAAATTGTAGCTTAGAGTAAACTAACAAGCCAGTAGTTGTGAGAATATTTAAGTCTTCTCTGGAAATACTGCTTACCTCCCTACCTCCCTAACCCTCTAAAAAAGACAAGTCACTGCCATGCATCCCTCTGGTGTTAGACTGGGATGAAAGCAGAGATTTAAACTGCCTTTGTCATATATTTCAAGTGACTGATGATATACATATACATAGCATGTTCTTCACCCCAGCCGTCAAAGGTAGCCACATGTATATGTGCCTAGTACGTGATTGTGAGAATGATTTCAGTAATATTCAAATTTGTTGCTCCTAGACAGTACACCTCTCACACAAGCTATAGTAACCTTCTTTGTACACCTCTGAGGTCTGTGAGAAACACTGCCCTCAGCTCAAACACAAGCTATAATGACTTCATGCACCTCTAAGGTTAGACTGTGATGAAAATCAAAGATGTAATATCCACACAATCTCCAGCCCCTCATAACCCGGAGCAGCTTTATGTACACACACACACATTTCAACAGGGCTGGTTTTAGAATGGGTGTGGTTGTAAACAGAGGCTATTATTAGCTTTATCCTAAAAGGGTCATATCTCAGCACCATTCAGGTTAAACAGCGTATTCAGAAAATTGACACATTTTTCTCCAACAAGCAACAGCTTTGGTGGGGGCCCCATAGAGGCAAGGATGATAAAGGAGTCCCCATTATCCATTTAGACAGTCTGGTGAGTGGAGGCAACCAAACTCCAAGAATATCTAAGTGTCGGAATGTTCTGTGATATATGTTATGTCTTACTTTGAAATATAATTACTTGTTAGGTACATTTTTTACTGATGCACAAGAATAATGTCTGTGTCCTGGCTTTATTGGGTGCTTGCACAGATAAAAATCAGTGATGTTTTTTACACACACACACACACACTAACATGCATAAGCCACAGCAGTACTAGTTATGTACTTATTTCAGCAAACAGCAATGCCTTGTGCAACATTGGTACTGCCACACCAGATTAGTCACTGCTGTTTAGCATTTGTCAAACAGCAGAAGCAGTAAGATTTATCTCATTGAGGAGTAATGCATACTTGTCACTGTCCCTACTTTCACAGACCTTCCCTGATTTTGTTCATACTTTTGCTTTATCCTTCGTAAAAAGTCTGATTTGCTGGTAAATCATTCAGGATTACAGTCAATCAATCCAGACATCTGAGTTTTATACTTATTGTCCAAAAATAGATGTTGATGCAAAATATGTTATTCTAGTAACTTTTAAGTGAATTAGAAATTTAAACATATTTATGATTCTGAGCATTTATTCTATTATTTTTGGGAATTATACTGAATTCTTAAGTAAAGAAATTGAGTTATAGTATCTGGTGTTCTGGTATTAGTTATAAAACTACCTGAAAGAGAAACTATCCTGATGATCGGAAACATTAGCTCTTCTTAAAATCCAAAGTTTGCACTGAGGTAAGTCACTCTGGGCTGCTGATCCTTCTAGTGCTTATATTGTTCATGTTCATTATCATCTTCATCCTAATAGGGTCATATCACAGCCCTGTTCATGTTAAAGAGCATAATTAGGAAATTAATGCATTTTCATTCCTCATTTTACCCAGTCAGCAGCTTTTGTGGGGCCCCACACAGACAAAGATGATTAAGGGGCCCCTGCAGCCATGGTTTTGCAGGGACTAAAAGCTGGCTATGTAGTTAGTTTTAGTGGAGAAAATGTCCAAAAGCAGGGTTTAACTAAGCCAGGAGCACTATGTCTGTAGTAAAATATTTAATGGCATGCTGATGCCTGTTACTTGACAAAACACCATTACTACAACCAGAAATATCTTTGAATTTTAAAGGAGATATAAATAAGAGTTATTACCCTCATAGTTTAAGTATGCAAGACTGCTGCACTAACTTTGGTTGGTTTTACAGATGTGACAAAATATCAGGATAAGATAACTTGCTGTGGTTGGGGGCCCCCAGGGAACAGGGGGCCCCCAGCGACCGCAGGGTTCGCTGGTGCCTAAAACCGGCTATGACTGAAAAGCCACGTTTTAGGTGGAATTAGCATTTCAGGGAAATAACAAGCAAACAAGCATACAAACAAAGCTAGATTCAGCAGGCCTGGATCTAGTCTATGCTACAGCAAACAAGGTGTACCAATTTCAGTAAGAAACAGTTCAAATATGCAGGCACTATAAGCCTTTAACCAGAAATTCCCAGCTCAGATGGGCAGAGTCCAGCCTCTCCTCCCACAAGAGTGCAGACCACGAACCTTCTTAATGTAAAATAACTGGCCTGAAGCCCAAGTGCTTAAACCAGAACTAATACACTTTTAGAATAACAGACACTGAGCCCCCAATCAGCAGTTCCCAACTTAGAAGGATGTAAGCTACCTGTCCTGCCACCACAGTGCAGGCCACAAACCTTCCTAATGTAAAACAACTGGTCTGAGCCCAAGTGCTTAATCCAAAAGACTTAGAATGATAGCTACACTTTAATCAAGTTACTACCAAGCAGTAATACATACAATTGAATACTTTAAAGAATGCCAGGATTAGTGCTCAAGTTATACAAACAAAGCTAGATTCAGCAGGCCTGGATCTAGTCTATGCTACAGCAAACAAAGTGTACCAATTTAGTAAGAAGCAGTTCAAATATGCAGGCACTATAAGCCTTTAACCAGAAATTTAACAACAAATTACCTATCTTGATGCTGTCCTGCAATTTGAATGCATATATATGTGTGTGTGTAGTTGCTAAGGTTTAGTTTCAGTGTAAGGATAATACTACCATTCCTTGGTTTTGAGCATACCATCAGAACCATATCTAGACTGAGACAGAGGGGGCAGCTGTCCTGGGCACAAGGTATGCAGGAATGCAGTACAGACTTTGCTATATATCCAAAGAAAGCAAGCCTTCATAAATTAATGAATACCGAAACTACATTGCCAGTCATGGCTGATGTGCTGAAATGCTCAGTGTGTAGTAATTTAACTGGTGAAAGCTGCTTGCTACATTTGCAGCAAGACATTTAGGGTAGAAGAGCTTTTCTGAGTGGCCATCAACTTTGAGGAAGCCTTTTTTACTCCTCAACATTGAGTTGAGGGGGTGCTACTTCAGGGAACAGAACAGAGTGTTAAATGATCTAATAACAGTTTTGCCTACCATACATTCCGACCTGATGGAGATTGAGGTCGCAGTTCCATATATACCATGGTCCTTATTACCTCTTCACTTATTCCCAGAAACCCAAAAACTGATCACACTGACCTACAACTTACCATGGAAATGAACTATCAGTTTATAGGATCGCCGTCTGATATTTTGAGACTCGATAGTGTGACTGCCAGAATAACAAGACTGAATGCTGAAAAATGCTAACTTAAGAATATTCAATCAGTGACTGCCATTTTTCAGAAAATTCTCTTTTCTCTGATCTGTGGAGATCTCAGAATCAGTGTATGTATTTGGGGTGGTGAGAAGCTTGCACTTCTTATCAAAGGATGCAGAAACAACTTTAAGTCAGAACAGCAATGTTTGACATTCGCTGTTATCCTGTATTTTCACACCTCTTTTTATCACAATTTAGGGGTTCACTATTACAAAGGCTCAGAGTTGGCTACCAGCTTACAGCCTACTGCAAGACCCCCTTCCATATCCTCCGATGAGTATGTAAAATTCAGAGACAACACCTCTACATTGAGAGATTTCAATTATCCCTCGATAAACGAGAGGACCTGTATCCCTAAAGTCACACACCATGAGATTCTTACACTGAATAAATAAAACTTTCCTGGAACAAACAGATAACAAATAAACTGGAGACCATGATATTCTTGACCTTGTCCTAACTAATATATCCACCACGTGTCCCACCAAACTAATTTTTCCACCACTGGTTAGGTCTGGCCATAAACATGCAACCTTCTCTTTTAAGCACTGTCAAACTCCTGCAGTCAATCATGCTGAATTTAAGGATTTCAAACAGGCAAGTCTATGCAAACACTGTGATAAGCTATCTAAATTTACTTGCTACATCACCAGCAAGGAATGAGAAGCTGCTATCAAGAGTAGTAAAGCAAATTATGAACTTAATTTTGCTTCTGAGGTAAAGGATAATTATACAATCTTCTTTACTTAAAACAGGAAACTAAGAGCACCTGGCACTGTTCTGGACTTAGTCAAAGTGCACCACCCCCTCATACTTAATAAACATAGAAAATATTATTACAGGCAAATTTATTTCAAACTTTACACAACTGCAAATTCCCACGTCCCTTACGGCTCCTAATATCATGAAGGAACATGTACTGAATGTGCTCTCTAAATTTAAAATAAAAAAGATATTTCCAAAAGGCCTGATCATTTATCAGAATGCTAACAAATAAAACCAAATATCCCTTGTGCAGTCCAATGCAAGGTCAGCCTTACCACAGACCCAGGAAACTATAGACCCATTAGCCTGATTAGTCTGAACTGAAAAGTCATGGAATACATCATATGACCTAATAAACTATGTATCAATATCCTCATCAGGCCAGATCCACATCATCTTGGCTTTGTTAAAAGGAGATCCTGCCTACTCAGTTTAGTTAACTTCTTCAAGAAGGTCACATAGGCTACAAACAGCAGGGATTATATTCACACAGTTTATGTGAATTGGCTGTTTAACACTACACCCGATGCTGGCATTATAAATAAGCTAAGTATCTTAAAAGTAGATCAATATGTGGTGAGGTGGATAGCGAACTGGATGAAAGGCAGGGCCCATATATTTAAAATGTCAGGCACCCCCACTAAAGGTATGAAAGTAACTAGTGGTGTGGCCCTAGGGTTAAATACTGGTTCCCTTCCTTTTTGACATCTACTTCTCTGATCTCTTGATTGGAAATATGGACCTTTAGTTAATTAACATTGTAGATGAGGGTCATAAATGATTGTTGTAAGGAAAAGGGCTAAAATTATATGTGAAAAAGTGTGCAATTTTCAAATTAGGTAAACAACACTCTACCTCAATGTACAGTTGAGCTAATATCTCACTCAAACATGATAATGTAGGAGGGTTCATATGTTCATAGGTTGGTACTGGTCTATCAGCCCTAGGGCCTATACAAGCCTAGCCATAACAATTCCCTGGCTATTTCTTCCCACACTATTTACTTCCCTGGACCCCTGTCTAGCAGGGCAACTGACGTGATCCCCGGAGTGAATTTCCTTTCTCCCATCCAATTGTCAAGGTTCCTTTTGAAGAGGGCCATTGAGGTGCTCTGCTTGACATGTATGGGCAGTCTATTCCAGAGTCTGGAGAGTCTCTGGGTCAGGAACCTATCCCTCCAGCATGTTTTGTTTATTGTGATGACAAGGTTTAAATCCCTGGAGTGTGTGGCTCTGAGGGATTGGGATTTCCTTAGGTGTAGCATGTCCAACAGCTCTGGGTTTGACAAGGCCTTGTATGATAAGCAAAGATCGCCTCTGAGTAGACAATATGTGACAGAGTATAGCTGGAGTTTTTTAAGGCAGTCAGCATAGGGTATCTGCTTTAGGCCTGTGATTCTTTTAGTGAGGTATTTCTGTGGTCTTTCCAGTTGTTGCAGATGTCTTGAGAGGTACATACCAAATGGGGTGTTGTATTCTATAATGGGTCTAATGAGGAATGAGTACAGTGGGACAATGACCTCCTTTCTTCTGGATGAAAAGCACTTAGTGATGAGGTGTGCCACATAGAAGGATTTCCTGATTGTGTTGGAGATGTGGTTATTGAAGAAACATGGAACCTGGTTTGGTAATTCCCTCACCTTCAACCACCATGTAGCAGCAATAGTCAGAAAATCCTTCTATTTGTCATGGCTAAAATACAATAGCATATCACTCAGGCCAAGACAAAATATATTTTATCTTTCTGTATCCCTAATTATAACAATTATTGAGTACATCACTCCCTTCAGAATGTACCTTTCTAAACATATTAAGTAAATGGAAAGGCTGCAGAGGTTCCTAACTAAGACGGTTGCTCATTTAAAATCCCTGAGCTAAATGCTTGAAGTGCTTTCTTTACTTAGCTTTTTCTCAACTCTAGCAGGTTGCCAGCGTGATATGGCTACTGACCTACAATACCAGATAGGACTGAATGAGCTGGGTGAAGATAGTCATTATTTTGGCAACCTTAAGAGGAGGAGTGGGTGACGTGTGACACTGGAGGGATGATTAATATCACAAAGATGTAATGTGGAAAAGACGATTAGCAAAGCACAAGTTAAAGAAATAGAAGTTGAAGTTATGGAGTGCCTGCAAAGTGAAGGATTTAATGTAGAAGGTCTAACACAGACTACATCACAGCATGATGGAGTGAGTCCCCAGAATAAGGAAAAGCAAGAAGATCAGGAGACATGTGAAGAAGAAATATGGACATGGGAAAAGAGATTTAATATGGTGTAATATTTATGCAAAGAAGAAAGCAAAACTAACCAATCCAAAAAGAGCAGCACCAAAGATATTTGAAGAAAAATATAGGCAAAGGAATCCAGATATGGAAAACTTTACAATACAAAAACTAAGAAGACTAAGAAGAGGAAAAGTAGAAAAAGCGATGAGTAATGGAGAAGTCAAAGAAATAGAAATTGAAGTAATGGAACAGCTGCAAAGAGTAGGATTCAGTGTAGAAAATTGACTGCAGAAAGCACCACAACAGGATAGAGCAATGGATATCCAAATTATGGAGAAACCATTGAAACAGGAAGCAATTGCTGAGGTACCATATCAAGATATTTTGGAGCCTTCCACAGGAAACCAGTATAAATGCTCACTTGAAACTAGACAGCAAGGAAAGAAACAGGAAACTGTGGAAACTGATGCAGTCAAAGTTGAGGAGTGATAGGCCAGTGAGTTCCCATATGACAAAACAACAGATGACACAGGATGAAACTGAAGAGAATGTGCCACAGGAAGATGCTATAGAACTTTCTATAGAATGCCCGCAGGAAACGGAAAACAAGGGCTGTGCCCTCAGTATGGAAGAAAATTTGCTAAGAGAAGAGTTGCTTGATTTAATGGACATGAATAGATATATTAAGATCAGTGAGAGAAATAGACTGCAGAAGGTCAATAAAACCCAAAAAGTAAGACGTTTGATAAAACAAATGAACACAGTAATTAGGACTGTCCATAGAGATCCATGTGATATAACAGAAGTAAACAGGATATACTACTGTGCTGCTAAATTAATAACTGATAATGTTCTACCACAACAGCACAGGATAGTGAAGGAAAGGAAGGGGAGAAATTGAATACCATCATGGAAGTATTGAATGGAGAAGACTATAAAGCAATTAAGACAAGAAGTGTCACAGTTAGAAGATTATAGAAGAGGGAATAGATCAACAAAAATGCTAAGAAAGCTAGATGTGATTAAAGCAATGCACAGTATTAGAACAGACCTATCATGCACTATCGCAAATAACAAACTAAAAATTTCAGCACAAGCAGAAAAACTTAAAAGATACACAGATAATTATAAGGGAAAAGTACAAAATAAGCAATTTATTGATGACCCAAAAACATTTTACAGAGAACTGGGAAATAAGGTAAAAGTAATTGAAAACCGCCAAAAAATTAGGAAGTAGATACATTTTGGAGAAGTATTTATGAAGATCCTGTGGAACATAACAAACCTGCTAAATAGACAGAAGACATAAAAGAAAGAATAAGAAGTTTAAAAGTACAGGATATGAAATGGGATGAAGTAACAGCCAGAAAGATTGAAACAAAGTTAAGAAAAGCCCTGGAAAAACCCAGGCTTAGATGCAGTACTTAACTTTTGGTTAAAAGTATTAACATCTTTGCATGAGGATTTAGCCAAGAGTAAGAACTATTTATATGTGCACCCCAAACAGACAACACACTGGCTAACAACAGACAAAACAATGCTCTTACTTAAGAGTGAACCTGCAAGCTAACTTAAAAATTATAGACCAATAACCTGAATTCCAACGACGTATAAACTATATATGGGAATTGATGCTGACAGAGTTTATAGTCATTTAGAAGAAAACACTATGGCAGTAGAACAAAAGGGTAATTAAAGAGCAAAGGATCATTTGTTGTTAAATAATGTTATAGTGGAGAACTGTAAAAGGTGAAAAATCTAAGTATAGCAGGGAGTAATTAGAAAAAATAGTTTGATAGTATCCCACATTCATGGATAAAAGAGTACTTAAAAATATATAAGATGCACCCTACACTGATTTACTACATTATAGTAACCATGAAACAATGGCAGACCACTTTGCAATTAAGCCATGATAAAGGACAGATTATTATCCCATGGATAAAAATTCAAAATGGGATATTCCAGGGTGACTCTGTGTCACCATTGCTATTCTGCCTTGCTATTAATCCATTAAGTTGTTTACTTAACAGCTTAGGCCATGGCTATAATTTGGCTCCTAGAAAACAACAAAGTCTAATGACTTCTCATATTCTTTTGCTACTGATTTAAAACTGTATAGCTTATCAGATGAGGAACTGAAAGCACAGCTGCAGGTTGTCAAAACTTTTTCAGATGATATTAGAATGTCATTTGGTCTTGATAAATGTGCAAAAGCAACCTTTAAAGCAGGAAAAAAGCAGCACCAGGAAAACATCAGTTTGGGACAAGAATGTGATATTAAAGAACTTGACCATGAGGGAGTGTATAAATACTTGGGAACTGATGAAGGATCAGCAATAAAACATGAACAAATGTGAATAAAACTCAGTAAGGAATACTTTAGAAGACTTAAATTAATCCTGAGAACAGCATTGACATCTAGGAACAAGAGCCAATCTATAAATCAATTTGCTCTTCCTGTCCTAACTTACAGTTTTGGAGTGATTGACTGGGCCCAAAAAGTGTTGGATAGATTAGATATTAAAACAGAAGGATGCTTCATGCTCACCAAATGATTTATAAAAATTAATGTATACCAAGATTATATATTCCCTGTTCCAAAGGAGGGATGAGCCTCCTTGAAATTGATTACATGTATAGATCTGCAATCTACTGATCTCACAAGATCCAAATGTAGTGAAAGGTTTAAAACATGAGGTGAACAAATCTACAATGACTTCTCTGCTTAATTTAGCAGAAGCATATCGATGTCAAGCAGGAATGGAAATCAAACCAGAAGTAGACAAAAAACAGGCAGCAAATGAATGTGCCAAAAAGCAAAAGAAAGAATATAAGGTGAAGGACCAGATGAGAAGACAAGAAATGTGGAAAAAACATAACTATAGTTGCAAGTATAGAAAACCTCTGGAAGAACCTCATGTTGATCAGGAACAAACGCAGGAATGGTTAAGGAGAGGCGAATTCAAACCAAGAAATGAAAGGTTAATATTGGCAGCCCAAGATAATGAGCTACGTGCACGCTGGTTTACAAAGTCCATTGAACATGTGGGAGAAACAGACAAATGTAGGTTTTGTAAAACCGAATTGGAAACAGTCACTCATCTTGTTGCTGGTTGCGATACACTAATGGCAGAAGGACTGTATACTGAAAGTCAAAATAATGTGGCAAAACTGTTGCACTGAGGATTGTGCAAACAATTTGGTATTGAAGTGGCTGAAAAATACTGGAAACATGAACCACAAAGTATCATAGAAAATGTTGAAGTTTATATCACATGGGATCACCAGTTACAACAAACAGTCCAAAAGATAGATGCTAGAAAACCAGATATAGTGGTCCAAGAAAAGAAGACAAAACTAGAATTGATCATTGAAATTGCCACACCCAATGTCTACAGTTTCTTGCATACAGAGACACAATGTCAGAAAATATCAGGATCTGCAGGCAGAAATGAGAGCAATTTGGAAGAAAGTTACCCAGACAGTTCCAAAAGTAGTAGGAGCAATGGGTCTTATAAAAAAGAATTTGCAATCGTATTTGGATATGTTACAAATACATGTAACTCCATATAAACTGCAGAAGGAGTCATTACAGGGCACATTGCGTGCGCTGCGAAGAGCACTACTGGCTGATATCAAAGGTTGAAACAATACTAATTTCATGAACTTTAATCATACTTTGACTTAGGAATGGGGTCCATTCCCATCATGGTATTAGAAACCCAAAAGACTTGGAGAAATTAAAAAGACAAAGACCTCACCTCCTGGCTTCATTAAGTGCAGATATACACATTATTTTTGTATGATCTGATATCCTTTATTTCTGCAGTTAGGTTTACCTTATTTATATTGAGATACTTTGCATCATGTAGTGAAATTCTATAGGTAATTCAGATGTATTACTACTTGTTTGTGTGTTGTGTGCACTTAGGCCCTCACTGTCTCTTGGTGTGTAAACAAAATCTAGCTATTATGTATGTGGCACAGCACACCTCATTTCCACAACTGCTATATTATATCCACATTCTTGCAGCATGTTTTTATTTGATTGTTTATTGCATTTGTGTAATGAAAAAGTTTGACAAGGCATGGAACCCCTTTTTAATGAGGCAGAAATGATCAAGAAAACAGTCAATGAAAATAACAGATAGTACAGCTAAATATAAGATACATACGTAGAGATTAAAATGTATACATTGAAGTACGTAAGATAGAATGATTTTAGTTCAGCTGGGTGAAAAACACGCATGCCTGGTGACAATGTGTATGACAGATATAAGTATCTATTTCCCTTTCTTATAGACACAGCACCATCTGCCACTTCATTTCTGCTGATGTCATGTGCAGTAGGAACTTGATATATATTGTTACAGATCATCTGAGTGTTGAAATGGATTTTCATATGTTTGCTGCCTAATAGTGCAAAGCTTTTGCGGCTTTATTGCTTTATGCAGCTACAGTTCTGTATTACTGTTGTGTGTTGCATATCACAGTCTGTACAGTTGTTCCATCCTACTGTGTCTAGAATGCTCTAGATGCTTGTGGCATACTTCTGCTGCATTCTTATTTGTTGGATTATGGGCAAAAACTGTGGTGTTTTATGTCATGTAGGGAGTTATGTGATGATTGGGTTAGATATGTTGTATCCTTTTGCTGATGGCTTACATTTAGCAAGTAGCATATGTTGTGAGTATAGTATTGCCCATCAGGAATAACTCATTGCCACATATAAGTTTTTACTGCAGACAAGGAAGGAATATTGGTATCACATTGGATGGATGTCAACTTCACAGCCACTCAACTCTCACAACTTCTACTTTATGTCCAGTGATACCACTTCCTCATTGTCTCCAGACAACTCACTCACACACACACACACACACACACACACACACACACACACACACACACACACACACACACACACACACACACACACACACACAATATTTGCTAAAATACAAATGTAACTATGCAATGATGCATGAATAAAATGAAAAAAAAAAACATATCCCACTAACCCACTATACCAAACAGAGACATACACTTTTTTATGCAATATCACCAAACAAGCCATTGGCAGGCACAGAAAAAAACTTACTTCTAAACATCTCTGGTTTGGCACCTGCGTCTCTAATGAACACAGCCAGCCTATAAATATTTAATCTCCAAGGCCTTTGCTTGAAAATGTTTCATCTCCCAAGCCCCTGCTTATACTTATCAAGGGTACCAGAACTTGTCAGATATTTGGGATGCATGGCTAGGCTTAAAAAGGCCCTTGTGGCCTTTAACCTAGTAAACACCTATGAACCTGTGAATCCCTGCCACACTCTTCTAAAATAATTTTGGGCAATAAATAAATAACTTTACAATCAGAACCTTGCTAGAAGATTCATGCACCAAAGTTTTCATTACACTCACATAATTCAACAACTTCTCACCCAAATATTTCCTGAAAGAATTCACTAATCTTCTTCCTCTGTTCCCACTCCCTCCTCACTCGTCTAACCAATCAATACCCACCAGAACACTTTTCTCCCACCTACTCTATCAGGATTTTAGCAAAACCAATACATTTTTGCTAAAAAATTCCTATTGATTTACTGGCTCAAGGTACCTTAGAGATTGCGTAGTTACCACTATAACTCACGTTTGTGTTTTCTACCTTACTACAATCACCATGCCCTCGATCTAGAAATACACACTCATCAGAACAGTACCAACCAACATCAGTCAGTTCAGTCCAATATCAGTATTCCCCAGACAAGTCAAAATCTTTGAGACATTTATCAGTGATGAGCTTGCCTCCTATCTTCAAAAATATCATATACTCTCAAATAAGCAGCGTGGATTCTGGTCTGGAGAGTGCTGTGACCATAGTTTAGACCCTAACAGATGGCACAGTTAACAACACAGATAAGGGTACCTAAATTATGCTGTCTTTATTAATTTAACTCAAGCCCTCACTCCATCATGCTAACACACCTCATATACATTGCCAAAAGACTACACAGTGGTTCAAGGGCTTCCTCACCAACAGACCCTTCAGAGTAAAAAATTGATTCTTCCTTCTTTCACTCAGAACATATTTACTCTGTCTTTCCACAAAGCTCTATATTTGCCCCTACTCTTCTCTATTTCATTAATAAGCTATCACTTGACCTTCATCAAATGCAATTCCTACTATATAAGGAAGTATGTCCTTTTTTTGTTTATTTGTATTTCAAGCATATATGCTCCAAAGACAAGGTTACTTATGGATCAAGTCCCACTCACATTGATATACAAAGAGAACAACTGAAATAGCTTCTAGAACTAAACACACATCTCACTATAACAATAAATAAATAAATAAATAAATAAATAAATAAAATAAAATAAAATAAAATAAAATATGTTTTCCGGGCAATGTACCATCATGCTGTAGTGTTGTAAAGTGCATGTGGTCACACTGAAAAAAGACATGAACCCCATAAATAAGAATCCTGTATTACAGACTGACTTTTATACATGCACTGCTGTTCAGCTAAGAGGCTAAAGCAATAGACATCAAAGAGAACACGGACAGAGATATAAAGAGTGGTGGAGGCTGGCAGGGCAGTGAGTTCTTCAGGTTGAAAATCACTGCAATTAGAATACCTCAGTCTGAATAACAATATTTCTAAGGCTTTCATTTTAAGGACTAAGCAGTATGTGATACACAGCAGGACTGTTCCACAAGTTGTAGTTACAGCAATGTTCACAAATCAGACAAATTACAGTTTATCTTCTTAACAGATATCATTGGATGTAGTCTGCAATAGAACAACTGATACCTATAATAGATCAGGCATTCTGATGGCTTAAATATGTATTACTGAAGGATATGCACTTACTTGAAAGTGTAGTCCATCACCATATATGTGAGAAAACACTATTAATCATAAAACGGTCAGACAAATTCTACATCTTTTTGCTAACAGTATTATATGGAGGGTGAAGTTTCTTACTACAAACAGGTGTTATTTTTTCATCAGGTAGGAGGACAGTAAGCCAAAGTACTGTATTTCCTTTTTCTGCACCTCAGCTTGAATACTGGTATTCAGTACTACTTACTGAAATAGAAAGGAACTGCAGAGAAGCATAGTACAGGCAGATTATTCTACACTTGTCAATATGCATTAAGCCAGACTGCAAAGCACATCATGTTCGTACATGGTTGGTGTCTTGAAAATATTCCATTTTCAAAAATAAATGAATAAAATCACATATGTTCAATCATTTCAGAAGAAAATAGTCAAGATGGCTATACCTGTGTGAGTGTGTGTATGTATGTGTATATATATATATATATATATATATATATATATATATATATATACACACACACACGTGTGTGTGTGTGTGTGTGTGTGTGTGTGTGCGCATGTGTGTGCGCGCGAGCACACGCACGTGAGTATAATACAATTATATTTTAAAATGTTGAATCTTACAAATGGAGAGCATATATGCTTGAAATACAAATAAACAAACAAAAAAAGGACAGACTTCCTTATTTTTCGCAGGGTATATGACCCTCTGCATCCCCAATCCCCTTGTAACTTTTATATACCAATTTCAATATCACACTATTGTGGAGAAAGTATAAATTCCCCAATTTTTTCTATTCCACAGTCTCACACAGAAAAAAAGCAGGTACAGTTTGATGAAATACATTTTGATCATCAGTACTGGTTTTTTGCCTCCATTGAAACCTGCTTTCAACCAACTGCCTTATATCCATATCTACCTTGCAATGTATCTATCTATCTATCTATATACACACGCACATAAACATTTGCACATATATATGTACATGGGAACATTAACTATTGTCCTCACTACAGTTGGTCAACATCTGTCTAGTCAACAAAATTTGGTCAAGTAAGCAGATGGTCGACAGATGTGCAAGATCACACAAATATTCAGGGTAGGGGAATATGCCCTTCCCATGACACTGTGTGGTCTAGGAACTGATAAACATAATTAGCAGGGGGCATTGGTGGTGCATGGGTACTTGCCACCATTGCAAAAATTGTTTTTTTTTTATGTTTCACTTTTACATGTGTTGAGGCTATTGCTTATAGTACATTTTCTGGCTGATATTGTGATTTGGGTCATTCTATCATAATCAGTAGAAAAATGGTTGAATTGTGGAGAACCTGCCTAATTTGTTTGGCAAGAAAGCTGATCAACACTTCTGCAAGATTACAATAATAACAGGACTAAAACAATAAGTGAGAAGGTCACTGAAAAACAAATCAATAAAAACAAAATAAAAACTCCAGCAAAGCTAGAACTTCCACTGAGTGACCTCCCAAATCTCTTGTATCAGATACACATGTGATATATGCAAATGATCCTTATGGACATCAGGTGTTTCAGCTAACTGGCGATTCTGAATGCCCATGACTTGTTTCATTGTTTTAATGGACTATTTCAAAACCCACTAGCTGTGGGTATGCATATTTCGGCCTTGTTATGTCCTCATCAGCATAGTACAAGCAGAGTGTTTGATAAGTATTAGAAACACAGGGTTGTTATACCCAACCAATCTACATTATCATGAGGGTCACTGCAAAAATATCCCAATCACTAAACTAAAACAATAAGTGAGAAGGTCACTGAAAAACAAATCAGTATAAACAAAATGAAAACTCCAGAAAAGCTAGAACTTCCAATGACTGACCTCCCAAACCTCTTGTATCAGAGGCACATGGGATATATGCAAATGAACCTTACAAACATCAGGTGTTTCAGCTAATTGGCAATTCTGAATGCCCATGACTTGTTTCATCATTTTAATGGACTATTTCAGGCCAATAAAGTCAAACCCACTAGCTGTAGATATGCATATTTCGGCCTTGTTATGACTTCATCAGCACAGCACAAGCAGAGTGTTTGATTAAGTATTAGAAACACAGAGTTGTTATACCCAACCAATCTCCATTATCATTAGGGTCACTGCAAAAGTATTCCAATCAATAAACTAAAACAATAAGTGAGAAGGTCACTGAAAAACAAATCAGTATAAACAAAATGAAAACTCCAGCAAAGCTAGAACTTCCACTGACTGACCTCCCAAACCTCATGTATCAGAGGCACATGGGATATATGCAAATGCATATCCACAGCTAGTGGGGTTTGGCTTTATTGGCCTGAAATTGTCATTTTTTTAATGTTGTTGTGGATGTGTAGGTCGAATGTTAAGCTCTCGTCTATAGTGACACCGAGTAGCTTGGTATGTGCTATGGCAGTTTTGTTAGAAAAGTAAATGATAAATTCTGATTAGTTAAGAGTGGTGTTTTTTTTTTTTTTGCCTTAATGAGCAGGAGTTTGGTTTTATTGAGGTTAAGAGTGAGGTGATTATTGGTCATTCAGATTTCAATAGTAGAGAAAGCATTTTGGATCATGGTCAGAAGT
The DNA here is from genome assembly GCF_019279795.1 of Protopterus annectens. NCBI lineage: Eukaryota > Metazoa > Chordata > Ceratodontiformes > Protopteridae > Protopterus > Protopterus annectens. The sequence continues at coordinate 1,136,512,467 of NC_056746.1, forward strand.
TCTTTTTCTGAGTTGCCGGAGCAGATAGTAGTAGAATTGTTTGCATATTGTACTACAGATGCATGAGTGAGAGAAAAGTTAAAGTCGTTAATGAATATAGTGAAAAGAAGAGGTCCTAAGATGGACCCTTGTGGTACTCCTGTGGAAGTAGTGAGGAAAGGTGAGAGGGAGTGTAGCCATTTGGTAGATTTGTCTGTTTGTAAGATAGTATGGTAAAACAATCAAGAACAGGAGTGGACATGCCTAGGTGTGATAGTTTAGAAAGGAGGAGAGAACTGGAGATGCTGTCAAAGGCCTTAGAGAGATCAAGGAACAACAGAAATAAGTTTACCATCATTCCGATTGTGGTTAACAGTGTTCAAAAAAGATAGGCGAGCATAGTGCTGTGTCCAGGTCGAAAGCCATGCTGAGTGGTGGAAAGGAGTTGGTTTTGGAGTAGATAAGTCATAAGTTGAATTTGAATACATTTTTCCATTATTTTAGAGATGGGGGATAGTATATCAATAGGGTGGAAATTAGAGATGTCTGTATTGCTGCCGCCTTTGTGTTAGGGAATGATATATGCTTTTTTCCAGATGGAGGGTATGTAGGATTCTTGGATAGATCGGTTTATGAGAATACTGATAGGGTAGCTTATAGATCTGGCTGAAATTTGTAGGTATTTAGAAGGTAAGTTTTCTGGGACAGTACTACCAGTTTGGAGTTTGAGCAGGAGCTTAGTTATAGTGGAAGTAGGAATAGGAGAGAAAGAAAAAGGCTGGGAAGTAGAGTTAGTTGAGGAGTAATGAGTTGGTACTGGGTTGTTATTATGACTAGTTTGAGGAAAGTTGACAGCAAGTTTAGATATAGTCTCTATAAAGTAGGAATTGAAAAGTGAAACTATTTCAGCTGGAGTTTTGTCAGGATTTGGGCAAAGATTGCTTTTGGTGCCAGGTTTGGCAGAGTGGAGACTGAGTTCCAAAATCTTTTTGGGTTGTAGTTACAGTTGTTTTGGAGATGGAGGTAGTATTGCTTTTTTATCTTTAATGACTAAACATTTTACTTGATTGCAGAGATGTTTGAATAGTTGGGGGTTGGATGGGGTTTTTACTTTCTGCCATTTTTTTCCATGTTCTGTCTCTGGTAGTCTACAGATTTTTGGTTTCTCTAGAATGCCAGATTGCATGATTTGTATTTACACATATACATATGATGCACCTATACAGTACACATATATTTGAATGTATGCCTGTGCGTGTGTGTAGAGCATAGCAGATAGATACAGACAGGCATAGAGCTCATGCAATAATGGTCTAAAAGAAAATAATTAATGGACAAGAAGTTTGATGATTAATGTGAAGACATGTACAAAACTGATGTTTTAGTTTTAGTATCACAATGTTGTTTTGGATATCTTTAGTAAATGAACATCTTTTAGCTACAGAATTCCAGGATTTCTAAATGCTATACTTATTACAGTGAAGAGGATTTTGAATATGATTTATAGTCACTTGCTTGGAACATGTGGGATTGAGTCCATCTTGCATGATCACTACAGCTTGAGGGGGCAGTTAATCATGTAAATTGTGCTGTCATTGGAGCAAGATTGTACAAACTGTATGTTAGTGAGATGTGCATTGTTGAGGTAAGTGCACCTTAGAGACAGAGAGTGAGCCGGGTATCACGATGCCTGTCAGAGAGTACTCTTTTGTTGAACTGTTGTAACCTAGAATGAGGAAGGTCTGGTACAATACCCTGGAAATATTCCTTTTATTTGTGTGGATATATGCATTGATGAGCTCAGGAAATACAGTGGACCCTTAAAATATACCTTGGAATTCAGATCAAAACAGAATTTGTTTTCATATGAAATGTTTTTCCACCTGCAATGAGATATTGCTGAGAGCAGTAGTATATAAGAGATGAAGTTATTCTGTTTTCTTTTTTATCACAAATACCTTAGCCAGACTTACTGAATGAAATCACTTGATTTGTTTTCTAACATTCCTGCACAGTTTTTATAAATGAACAGACAGAAATCATATCATGAATACATGGTGTATGTATCCATAGTGTTCTTCCAGATTATTTCGGTTTTAGCAATAATTTAAAATCTCAGGACTCACATTGATGAGTCCCGAAATGTTGAAGACCAAATGGTCAAAAATCACAACATACATATAATAAGTCTGAGATTGCCATTTGTCGGACTCTTCCCTTTTTTCTAAGATATGGTCAGGTCAGTGATATACAAGTTCTGGGAGAACAAGGGACAGGCATCACTGCAAAAACAGTTCAAAGGGAAAGTGTGATGCTTAATATTCAGTCTTCTCCTTTATTCTGGTCTTTTCTCGGTCTCTTGAGACTCACTAATGAGATCCACAAGATTTCAATAAGGAGCCTTTTGATTTTCTGACCCACAGTTAATGACAAAATAATGAATAGCAGTATTTTGGTTCTTTTAAAGCTGTAATAATCAGGCTCATATGCTAATCCACTGCAATAAGTGACTTTCTGTTTATTCCATTTCATGTGGTAAAATAGAATGCCTATTGAGAACTTTTATTGAGATACTTTTGCAGACTCTGTTGTGGTATCTATGTGCTCTGATCATGTGTTTGTCAGAAGCCTTGTGAATCCCACCATCTCTAGAATGTTTTGTATACAGCAGTATAATTCATTTCTCATATATAGTTTAGCAGTTATGGCTGTCCTTGTTTAATATTATGTTACCATATTTGGTCAGATAAAGTCCATACTGATTGCCAGTATATGATATTTCATTACTACAGCTGTCATTTGTTTACACAGTTTCAGCTGTCTTCTGACAGTACAGTTGTTTTGTATGCATGATTTTTGCATAATATTACATTTAGAATATTGTGACATATGTGCAGTGTTATGACTCATATTGATAATTTTTGAGACATTTTACTGCAGATCACTGAATGGAATGACTTATGTTGTTCCAAAGGCCTACACAATTTGTATGGTTGCCAGTTCAAAAACTGACAGAAGTGTTATTTCCTAATTGTAATAAACAAGAATGAAGCTTTAAAGTAAACTAACTACCAGTTTTCCATACATGGATTAAGCTGCTCCTCTCTCTGTGTGACAGTGTGATTTTAGAGTTATATACGTGTGAGGGGTCTGAGGCACAGTGCCTCCATATGGATGAGTGAGAAGGGCTCACCTCCCTGTATAAACCCATATTTTTTGAGATTTCCCTATTCACTGACTATTTACAAATGAAATGTGTTGTAGTATATCAGCTTGTTAGTTTGCCAATGATTGGCTTGAGCCAACATGGCTAAACTCAATGATGCAATACTCGATGAATTGGTTGTCATAATTATTAACCAGATTAGGACAAAATCCTTCATCAGTCAAGAATTACATAAACATTCAGCTCCTTGTCTATTGCAAAACCTTCTGCTATTAAGAAAACCTACCTTCACATGTTCTGTAATATCTGATAAGGATTACTCTTACAATTCCCAGGTGTTAACAGATTAGAAGCTCATAAGTATCAGGCAATCTTCATATATTTGGCAGTTCTTTTTAACCCAACTCAAGTCTATTGTCATTATGTGGAGTTTTTATAATGTAAAAGCTGAGGATGAGAAAGAGTGTTTTTTATATATATATTTTTTTCTGGCTTTCCTTGCTGAAGCTTTCATCATTTGACATATCTAATAGCTTTCATTTTTTTTTCTGTCTATATCACATCATGTTGAGCATATAGCACTACAACATTTTCCCAAAAGCCCACTTTCTTCCTAGCCTAACATGTTCCTGATCATTATGCCAAACTGAATTGTCAGGTCCTATAATAGTGTGATGTCCCTGATTGATACTTTTATGCCATACTTACTCAAATTGAAAACATTAAAATATTTCCCATCATATTCTAACACAATGGTATCTTTATAGATAAAGAGTTACAGACCAAAGGTCTTTTTTATCCTGCTAAAGCAAAGACAAACATACTCTTCTAGAAGCTGCCCTTAATCCTTGATTGGATAAATGATTGTACCTTTTCCCAGGATCTTCACAAGCAATATGTAGGAAGCTAGGCCTGGTGTTAAGTAGAGTTCATGTGCAGCAATGGCAATTATGCAAGCTGCACATTCATTGATGTGTCTAAGAACTACACGACATTCACTCTAACCACAAATCTTGCTGTATCCTTCTTTCATTTGGAATAGTTCTTTGTTTGTGACCATCAGGTCTTGTATAGTGCTGATGGTATTTTGCTTGCAGATGAAGCACCATAAAGGGTAATCCAGTAGCCAAATATAATCATAGCAATCCTATCTATGATGTCTAGATAATGGATGATGCTAAGATGTCTATACCTTGTATAGGAGAATACTACGTCATTTAGCTAAAAATTACATTTGTGGTGCATGACTGTCATGGAGTGCATGTAATAGTAATAACACTGAACTACTAATATAGAAGTGAGGCAGTCTTTTTGTTTGTTTTAATTAAATTTGATGTTTGGGTAACCATGTTGTCTTTGTATTGTTGGAGCTGCCTGACCTAGTAATGCAGCTATGACCCAGTTTGTGTTGTAATCTGTCTCTGGTACTTTTGGCATGTTTTATAGCTGTACATTGAAGCTCAAGACACTTCTAAAAGTATTTTGTTTTGCTTTGTTTTATTGCCAGTCACTGTCTTCTTGTCTTGATGGCTCACAAGTCATTCTTAAACTGTTCAGATTTTGATTTGTTTTCTCTTTCTTTTGGTCAGTAATGCAATGATTTGGGTTCATTTTGTTTATCTATGGATTCAGATTTACATTGGTAAAGGGAGTGTTGCCTTTTTCTATAGATATAAAATCATCTGAATATGACTCTTATGATAAGCTCACATTTGCGTAGTGGAACACTGCTGATCTAAGCAGTCACCTGAAAGGTTTTTCATTTTGAGCCTTTTTTATAGGTCTCAAACAAACTTAACTAAATGCGTGGTCTGGTTTCTTTAGCATTTTATGTTGCACAGATAACTAAGCTATAGCTGTCTGGCTGGATTTGGACTTTTTCTGCTCTTTTCAAGAACTATGCATGCAGAACCTGCCCAATGCCTCCCCTTCCTGTACCTACTTGTCCAATAATTCCTCCATCAAGGCAAGAGCTTAATGGCTCATTCATTCCCTGGGGAGAAAAAATTAAAGTGTTATAGAGCAGGCCAGTCTGCATATCTTGCTGACTGTCCTATAACTACCCACTCATCGGACCGAAAGCTCCAATATAGTTGCCTTCAGGGGGTGTTCCCATATTTCCTTTCATATACAACTTCCTGACAACCAACACACATCTTGCAGTGCAGGCACTCTAGGCTTTTCATACTACACTGATACAACTGACAGGTGTCATCAATGCAGTGCACTGCAGTGACTGAGAAGCTGACTCCCTTCTCCCAGGATGGGGTAACTAGTGTAAGGAACTCAGTCCCATCCACCCCCACCTGTTCCTTCCAATGCCCATATCACTAGTCGAACATGGGTCATATGGTTGCAATCAAGGCTTTATTTCTCTGAGCCACAGTGCTGGGTCAAGAATTGTGGCTTTTTGAATTGTTGGGTATTCATCAGTACACCTTATTTGTCTTTGGTTCATACACATGGATTTGCTTTTACTTAAGCTGACCAGCACATCTCGGATCACCTTTCCCCTCTGAGTCCAACAGTCGCATATTTTATGTGCAGGACACCATTTGCAGATGGTCAGCCAAGTTGTACTCTACTCTTTGTTTATCTGTATATTTATTTGTTAATTTGTTTTGATACTGGAATTAATTCCATCATTATTTTTGAATTTATTGACAAGTTCTGGATGCTATTTTTAGCTAAAATTTGAGTTACTGAGATTCGCACTTGCACTAAGTTTTCAGACATTTGTTTATCCTCAAGTTATTTTTGCCATTTTGTTTTAACTTATTAGTTTACAATGTTACCATCTTCAGCTTGATGGGATCAGTCATGTGTTTTCATTTATATATTTTTATTTTGTCCTAGTTTTTATAGGTTTTCTTTGCTGATGTTTTTTTTTTTTTTTTTTTTTCTTGCTTATTTTTCACATGTCATTGTGTTCTGAACATTTCTTTCTGTGACCATTGTTTTGTTTCTATTGATTACAGTAAACAGTCTATAGCAGGGACATTCTAATGCCTTTCTGTTGGAAGGGTAACTTTTATCTCTACAACCAAGTATTCACATTTAGTAGGAGACACTTTAAAATAACACAGGAGTAATAATTATATGCGCTCCTGCTTAGGCATAAATTTCATTTGTTTATGGATTTCATTGTATCAGCATGGGGCAAAACATCTTTGAGTAAAGTGCCAAGCTATGCAGCATAAAGAACCCACATTTCCTTATGACAATCCTTTGCAAATACTGGCAACTAGATGTCATTTTCTCGCTACATAGGTGCTGCCATGCAATACAATATAGTATCAGTCTAGAAAAAAAGATCCATAGGTTCATAGGTTCATAGGTTCATACTAGGCTATCTGCCCTAGGGCATTTATAAGCCTAGCCAGAGTGTGTTTGGCTTTCGCCACCCATTTTAAATTAATTTTGCTATGCCCTTTTTCGAGGTTAGTATACTGTGCCTCTGTCTAACAGTGACACAGACGTGATACCTGGGGTAAACCTACGATCTCCCATCTACTCATCAAGATTCCTCTTGAAGAGAGTCAATGAGGGACTCTGCCTAACCAGGACTGGGATTTTATTCCAGAGTGAAGGGAGCCTCTGGGTTATGAATCTGTCCCTCCAGCATGTCCTATTTATTTCAGTGCTGAGGTTCAAGTCTCTCGAGCGCATAGCTCGATGGGATGTGGATTTTCTGAGGTGCAGCATGTCCATTAATTCCGGGATGAACATGGCTTTATACATCAGGCACAGATCGCCTCTGAGCAGGCGGTATGACACTGAGTAGAGCTGGAGTTTCTTTAACCTGGCAGCATATGGCATCTGTTTGAGCCCTTTGATCCTCTTGGTGAGGTACTTTTGGAGTCTTTCCAGTTGCTGCAGGTGTCTGGTAAGGTACATCCCAAAAGGGGCATTGTACTCAATTATGGGCCTGATGATGGATGAGTAAAGAGGCACGATGACCTCCCCTGATCTAGATGTGAATCCCTTCATGATTAGGTGGGCTATATAAAATGTTTTTCTAACCACTTTGGCCACGTGGTTGTCAAATGAGAGATTGCTTTCAAGTTGGGTCCCCAGGTCCCTAATTACTTCTTCTGTATTTAATGGATTACCACCTATGTGGTAATTTGTGGGCACTTTGTTTTTTGCCAAAGGGGATGACTATACACTTTTTGGCGTTTAGCTTGAGGCCATGGCTCTGGCACCAGTTGTCTGTTTCTATGAGGCCCTTTTGGAGGATGCTTGTGTCAGCTGGAGAGTCGATTATGGTGCCCAGTTTGCAGTCATCTGTGAACTTGGTCAGCCACAGTCCTTCCGTGTTGGCCTGTACCTCTGAGAAATATATACCGAACAAGAGAGGTCCCAGGACTGAGCCTTGTGGGATGCCACTTGTAACTGGTTTGGAGTCTGACATGGCTCCAGCAATTCTAACCATGTGGGTTCTGTCCTTGAGCCTGTTTGCAACCCATCTAGTGACATAGGGGATTATATTTAAGCTGGTGAGCTTATCTATAATGCCCGAGTGGGATATTGTATCGAAGGCTTTTGCGAGGTCCAGGTAGGCTGTGTGGACCATCTTCTCCTCGTCAATGGCCTTGGTGACTGTTTCAAAGAAATCGACCAGGTTTAAGAGGCAGGATCTATCCTTAACAAAGCTGAATTGGGTAGGATCCAGTGTCTGTAGGTCCCCAATATCTTTATTTCTGAGGTCCATGATGATCCTTTCCATAGCTTTGCAGACCAAGCTAGTCAGGCTTATGGGGCGATAGTTTCCAGAATCTGTTGAGGCACCACCTTTGTGGAGAGGGACCACTGTTGCTGTACGCCACTCTTTGGGTACATATCCTGTAGTAAGGCTGAGATTGAACAGTAGTTTTATGTTTGGGTTTAGCTCTTCTTGGAGTTCATGTAGGACGCAGCCCGGGACACCGTCTGGTCCCATTGATGCTGTGTTTTTTGCTTTGGAGAGGGTGGCTCTTACCTGAGCATCTGAGATGTCAGTGGGGCAGCACTCTGCTGGGATAGATATTTGCCCTTTTGGTGGGGAGGGGGGAGAAGTTTGCACTGAACCTGTCAGCTAGGATGTTGGCAATGTCTGTGGGTTCGGTGCATTTTTTGTCATTTTGGACTAATTCTGAGCATATCTGCGAATTCCCACCCAGGTTTCTAACATAACTAAAGAAAGCCTTGTGATTATCCTTAGTGTCCTGTGCAATTTTTCTCTCGAAGCTGGCCTTAGACGATTTTATGAGTGCCCATAGTTTTTTGCTAATACCGATCAGAGATGCCTTCCCTTTTTGGAATTTTGCTCTATCATGTAGTAGCTTCCTCCTTCTATTATATAGTTTGTTTATGGCTGGGGTCCACCAGACAGGACGTCTGCCTTTGGAGGATTGGGTCTTGGTTTTATTTGGGATTGCATGATCCATGCATTCCTGAAGGTGTTCATAGAATGCGTTTATAAAGGATTCTGCGGTCTGGACCATATTTTCCACAGGCCCGGGGGCTTTGAAGGATTCCACCTCGGTTTTGAGGAGTGTGAAATTTGCTTTAGAGAAGTTTTTCACTGTGGTTTTCTGGGCAGGGGTGGGGTCGGGATGTGAATATCCAGTGAGATTAGTTTATGGTCTGATCTTACAGTGAGGGATACACTTCTGGTCTGGAGCATAGAGTCCCCATGTTGGTGATGATCAGGTCCAGTATGTTTTCCCCTCTTGTGGGAGTGGTAACAAATTGTTCCATAGAATTTGAGTTTATAAATTCTAGGAACCTTTGGGCTAGGGTGTTGGAGCTAGAGTAATGCTCCCAGTCTATGTTTGGGTAGTTGAATTCGCCCAATATAATGGTGTTTGGAGAGACCTTCATATTTTTCCATGTTCTCAGGAAGGCCGAGTGGGGTTCCTGGGTTTAGGAGGGTGGTCTGTAGCAGGCTATAAACTGGAAGGCAGTTTTACCCACTGTTAGTTGCACATGGATAGTCTCTGATGCTTTGTGCTGTGCCACCAACCTGGAGGTGTGGGTATCTTTGACGAATATTGATACTCCCCCTCCTTTTGTGGTTCGGTCCAAGTTTTGGGGCCGAAAAGCATGGCATGAGGTATAACCTGGTAGTGCTGGGGTGCTCTCGGGAGCCTTGAATCAGGTTTCTGTTACTGCACAGATATCGATGTTCTCCATGCTATGGAGAGTTTCGAGTGCATGCATCTTGAGGTTTAGACTTCTGGCGTTGAGTAGCATTACTCTTAGTTTCTTATCCCTTGTGATACCTATGGAGGTGGGTTTGTCTTTTGAGCCTTGCCTAAAAAAGGCACTATGGGGCTAGCAAGAGCCTTTGCCAATATCCGAAAGCCCAGGGGTGACAGGTGCAAGCCGTCCTTAGCAAAGCATCGTGGCTTGTCAAGCATGTCATCCCAGGCTGACAGGCATTGGATCCCCTTTGAATGACACCAATACTTAAACCAATTGTTAAAATTGATCATCTTGTCTTCATATTGTGGCATCATTCTTGGTGAGGGTAAGATGTTACTCAATGTCAGGGTCATACCGGCCTGGGCTACATGCTCAGAGAGCTCCTCTATGTCTCTTTTCATGTAGTCCAGGGAGGTACGTCTCAGGTCATTCACACCAGCATGGACAATGACTGAGTCATATTTGTACTTGCCTTGGAGTGATCTGAGTGCTTGTTTTATGTGGTGGATCCTAGGGCCTGACAGGCAGCTCACCGTGACCTTCTCCTTGTTCAGCCTGGTGAGTGGGACATCAGTGTGCCTGATGATAGAGTCACCTATTACAAGTGTATCAGGTGTGTTGTTTAGCCTTAAGGGCTGTGACTGTTCGGCACACTGGCTTTGTGAGCTATGTGTTGCATGTGTTTTGTTATGGGGTAGCGGTTGCTTGGGTGTCTGCTTTGGAGGTCTGTGCTGCTTAGGCAGATTTTTATTTAGAGCCTCCAAGTATGTTTTTGTGTGTTTATGTGTTTGGTTTGCTGTCGTGGTAGGTCTATGTGAGACTGGAATTGTAGTGAGTGTGGTTTCCTTCTCCTCCTGACTGGTTATGCCAGTACTGAGTTGAGAGAGCTTAGCCTCCAGTTTGGCTATATGGTTGCATCTCTAACATGTGTTGGAATTTGTTGGGAGGAGGAGAGGGTTGTCTGTGTACATGAGGCAGTTGTAACATTGCCTCAAGATTCCCAGATTCACCAGCTGGACTGGAGAGGAGATTGACAACTGACCTTTGGACATGCTAGAATAGTATTGGGAATTCCTTTATAATTGAAAAAAGGGCCAATGGGGAACAAGATACTCAAGGAGAGTTTGTGAGGGTGTAGTGCTTTTAATTTTTTAGTGCTGACTTAGTAAGCAAGTGCCAGGTAACTTAAATGCAATGTGTTACAGGTAACTTAAATGCAAAAACGATGAACAGTAACTTTCTTTCAAGTGAAACAAGGAAATAAGTACAGTAAGCAATGCAGATATCACTAGGGATCCACAGAAGCGCTGAAAAGCCACATTTTAGGTGGAATTAGCTTTTCAGGGAAATAAGAAGCAAACAAACAACAATCATACAAACAAAGCTAGATTCAGCAGGCCTGGATCTAGTCTATGCTACAGCAAACAAGGTGTACCAATTTCAGTAAGAAACAGTTCAAATATGCAGGCACTATAAGCCTTTAACCAGAAATTCCCAGCTCAGAAGGGCAGAGTCCAGCCTCTCCTCCCACAAGAGTGCAGACCACGAACCTTCTTAATGTAAAATAATTGGCCTGAAGCCCAAGTGCTTAAACCAGAACTAATACACTTTTAGAATAACAGACACTGAGCCCTCAATCAGCAGTTCCCAACTTAAAAGGATGTAAGCTACCTGTCCTGCCACCACAGTGCAGGCCACAAACCTTCCTAATGTAAAACAACTGGTCTGAAGCCCAAGTTCTTAATCTAAAAGACTTAGAATGATAGCTACACTTTAATCAAGTTACTGCCATGCAGTAATAAATACAATTGAATACTTTAAAGAATGCCTGGATTAGTGCTCAAGTTAAACAAACAAAACTAGATTCAGCAGGCCTGGATCTAGTCTATGCTACAGCAAACAAGGTGTACCAATTTCAGTAAGAAGATGGAGACTAGAAAAAAAAGATGGAGACCATCTCTGACTTGTTTAGGACATCTGAACTAGTGTTTGTAATGGTAAACTGGTTTCTGACTTGATTAAAATGTTCTAACAATAACTGGAACTGTATCCCCTTAGATTCCCATTATTCAGGGCACTTCCCTTGGCAGCATTGAGGGAATTGCACTCATGTTTTATTTGTCAGTTCTGCAACTGTTTTAGGTGTCTGGTAGGTCTATCAACTTACCCAAGTATGTCATAATTTCAGGAAGAAAACTATAGATACCGAATTATTTAGCATCCACTAGGCTGTGAGAGGATGCTTCTTCAAAAGTTTATATACTTCCTTCCTACTTAGGTTCATAGGTGTATACTAGGCTAATGACCACTAGGGCCTTTATAAGCCAAGCCAAGCATCACTTTGAGATCCACTAATACTGGGGTACCTCAGCGTTTGGCTGAGTGAGATATGAGTGGATGGTATTCATGAAAATTGTGCACCATACCCAGTAGAATTGCATACCTAAACATTTTGTGACTCATAATGAGTAATACACAATAGGATAAGACCTAATATGTAGTTGTACCCTAGGATACCACCTAGTATACAGTCGTACTACATTATGTAACCAAAGTATATCATGCATGATGTAAGCATAAATGCTTCTTTCCTCCATAATCAGACAGTTCACAAACAAGACACCAAGTGAATATAGGCTGCTCTTAGTGGGATAATTTACAGGACTAGAGCCATGTACCTACAGATGGTGCAGTCATTGTGACGTCACTAGTCCCCTTACTTTATGATGTGCTGTGCAGCTAACAGAGCTAAGCATCAATATCACTGCTTAAGTTAAAAAAGTAAATAAATAAATAAATAAACACTCCATTACATGGCAGAAAATCCATACTAACAATGGCATTTCCTGTGGTACAGGCAAACCTATTACCTTATCCATACATGTCCCTGCCTCCATACAGGGATGGTCTTACCATGTGAGCTCACGCAGCACTCGCATGCCTCATTATTAAGTTTTGGCAATTATCTCTACAGTCATGCCTAATGTGCATACTGCGCCCATGTACTTATGTCATATGCCCTAAATTCATAGGTTCACGGGTGTTAAGGAATACTTATTTACTTATTTATTTTTCAGTCTTTCATTCATTTATTCAGTGTAGAGCATTGACCTGAATGAATCTATTTCACTCTCAGCCCTGGCAAATATAAATGAAGTAGACAAGCAAGTTAAAAAGAAATGTTATGAATTCGAGCAAAATGTTTTGTGAAGACAGTAATGAATTAATAACAGCAATAATAATAATAATAAAGAACACAGTTCAGGGGCAATAGGAAGGGATGTTAGAGTAAGGAGGGAAGAAGAAGAAGAGAGATAGTGAAGGGATAGAACACGAAGTGTGAAAGATAGCAAATGTAAGGTCGGGCACATGGAAATTAATCTATACAATATGGAAGAGATGACACAATGATTTCAAGTTTGCAGAAACTAAAGCACTGCTGGGGTTTCCCTGCTGCCTGAGGAAAGTAAACCTATATTTTTTTGTCTATGATAGGGCAGCTTTCTGTGGGTCTATATTAGAACACCGAACATTTGAAATGTCGAGTGTTCTAATATCAACCCGTTTTCAGCGAATGCTGAAAATATCGAAGTAACAGGAAACTTAATTCTTTCTTAGGGAAAGAATTCAATTGTCTGTTTCTGTTACTTTGGTATTTTCAGTGCTCTGGTGGAAAGTTACGGGTCGGGTTCAGGTAAGTGTGCGATTGTGTGGATGTGTAGGTTAGGGCGGGTTAGGTGAGTTAGGGTTAGGGCGTGGGTCAGGTAAGTTTGTGATTGTGTGGACATGTGGATTAGGGTGGGTTAGGTGAGTTAGGCTTACGGCGCAGGTGAGGTGACTGTGCGATAGTGACGGACCTTAGGGTTAGGGTTTGGGTTAAGGTAAGTGGATAGTTAGTGGTGTATGTAAAGTTAGTGTAGGGTTAGGTGTAAGAGTTTAGGTGTATGTGTGTGGATTGCTGTTTGTTTGGTGTGCTTGTGTTGTGTGTATGTGATTTGGAACAGCAAAGTTTTTCCCTAGGAAAAAATTCTCTGTTCCGAATGTTCAATGTTTTTTTTTTTCGATTGCTAGGGTTCGATATTAGAATACTCGACATTTTGAATGTTCGGTGTTCTAATATAGACCCGCTTTCTGTTTAACCTCCTCCATTTTGTTTTCTGTTTTAAGAAATCTGCTTGGCCTGATGACTTTTAAGCTGACCACCCCTAATGTAAGTAGAGCTTAATAAGCTCCTCCCTTTCTGCACTGCTGCTGATGTATTGAATTATTTATTTGCCTTTCCTTTTGCTTGTATTGAAAAAAGTTTATTTGCCTCTTATTGTCTGTTCTATTGATTTACTTGATCTGGATTCATTATCTATATAGCTGTTGGATAAAGTAGTATAATTTTACACTCTTAACAGGCACTTGCTTTACATTAAGAGGTCAGTGGATTTTCCCTTTAGTGCACTGAAGGTAGCCTAGTCTGTTTAGGTTGGTGAAAATTTTGAGATTTCTGCATGTAGTTTTATTGGCTGAAGGACTTATTAATCTGCTTATCTTGTCTTTAATGCCTTTATAAATTATGTGCAATTGACTGGCTCTTAGCTTATTTACACAAAGCAAAGTACTTTTATTGAATAATCACACTTTTATAAGCTAAGCACACTGCTGTATCCATATTTGTAAGTTTGTGGTAACATTTCTTATCTTCTAAGTTTGCTTGTGGTAGCATTTTACTGCAGATGCTCCTTTACTGTGGTTTTGAATTGAGAAGACTGGGATTGTTCGTCTGATGGCAGTAGGTATTTGCCTGGTCTGTCTGAGTTGGGAAACACACAAAAGGGCAATAAGTATTTTTTGCACTTCTCTTATATACTGTGACTGTACTTCAGCAGTTTCAAAAAAATGTACTTTCTGCTGCTGCTTTAAGCAGTTAATTGCACTGTATTACATTGTATCTGTTAGCTGTAGGGCTGTTGTAGGTAGTTTGCGTGGTCTTGTTACACTTGGGCTCCAAACCAACTACTCTACATTAAGGAGGTGTTTTTCTGCACACTTGTGGCAGAAGTGTACTTATCTACTGTATTTAACTGTTTTACTGCATTAATTGGTGCCTTTTTGACTGTTTTTTTCTGTCTGTGCCTGCTTCATTATCTGCATTTGTTTTGCACTGTAACATTGCTTAGATAGCATAGGCTACAGATAGATATAGTCTATCCTGTGGGGTAGTATACATTGTGGGTTGTGGTTGTACACCCCCAAGATGGTATATTGGTCAAACTAGACGTAAAGTGAAAACACTTATTCTTGAGCACTTGGGGGATGTTAGGAACTGCAGGTTGGACAATTCTATTTCTGATCATTTTCACAAAGTTCATGGGGGAGTTACTGAATCTCTTTTTTTCTATGTTTTGGCTAAACCTGACTGTGGAAGTGGTGGTAATTATGTTCAAAAGTTATTAAATTTGGAAAGCAGATTTATACTGAATTTTGGTACACTTGCTCCCAAGGGCATGAATTTAGAAATTAATTTGAGTTTATAAAGTTGAATGTATGGAAATGTAATGTATCATGGTTCTTTAAATATTTTCTTAAAAATAGTTAAATGATTAATTGTGTTATTGATGTTCTTATAAAAAAGCACTGCTGTATGTTGTGAATTCATTCCTGTGAAGGCTTGTATAGCTGAGGTACCAGAAGACATTAAATTACAGCAGCTCTCAGCTCCAGCGTGTGGTTGTTCTTTATTGATACTGCTTTTATGGTTTTTGAATATGTCCTTTGAAGGAGCTGCAGCATTTCCTGCAATTGTTAGCACTGAAAGAAATGGTAATGATTTTCTTTTTTCCAACTTACTATGTAAGAGGGAAGAAAAGTTGGCTCGTTTTGATCCATGGTAATTTTCTGTGAACTGTACACTTGATAAGAGGTATGACGAGTTGAAGAGACTGATTATCAAGGAGACCTCCTTGTTTTATGACACTCGTCTCCTTGAAAAATATGTCAGCCTTTCTGTGATGCCCAGAGGGCTTCTTGTGGACAAACTACCTGCCTTTCAGTTTGGGGAGGATGAGATGGAGTTTTTGGAGGAGTGGAAAGCAGTTTTGCTTCAATGTACACTGGGCTGGCTCAAAATTCTGATTAAACATAATTGGAAAGCTCTTGGTGCCATCCATCATCAGATAGCAGAGGTACAGGAAGCTTTATCTTCCCAGCAAGATCTTTAACTCTACCATGAAGAATATTAAAGGTGAACTAGATAAAATAGAAAATGAAGTCATTGAACGAAAAAAGAAAACACTGAATAGAGATGTTAATGACTTTAAAAATAATCTGGTTTACTCTTGGCAACGAAAATGTAAAAATGGTTGGTTCCAAGATAAAAATGCGGAAGCGAGATCTTGCAGTGCACGTGACTCTTCAGTCTCCTCAACTGATACGGTTGCCAGTAAAAAAAGTGTTTCATTCGAAAGAGTGGATCTGGTCAATGAATTAGAGGTACCGACTGAAACGGAACAGCAGAACAGAGGGAATTTTCGGGAAAACAACAAACGCAAGGGTAGAGCAAAGGGACGTAACAGAAAATATTGAACTTTTGACTGGATCTGGTGAAACTTTTTCCTTGTTTAGTTTGGGACTCTACTACTGAAAATGTAAGTGTTACAGATTTGCGTATAGTAAATCTTAGTGATTTGACTATTACACCAATGATGCAAAAAGTGTTAACAAAAGGTAGTAAATTTGTCCCTACTAAATTTCCTGCACTTGCTGATGTTTTGCTGGATGTTAAGTGCTTCTGTCGAAAGTTACATTTAAAGGCTTTTTTTAGTAGTCAAAGTATTTCTAATGATATGGCTTTGAATGGAAATGTCAGTTTAGATTAATCTCTTCTAGAGCTTTCTATATATGATTATGAGAGTCTTGTAAATTAAGTTGTTAATGTGGATTCTGCTGATTCTGATGAAAGCCATTTTTTTACTGGATATGGGAAACTTTGTGTACCTATGTTGCCTAGTAAAAGTAAATTTAACTCACCTAAAAAAATCTTTTTCTTTGGTTGTCTTTGAAAATGCATTGTGTAAAAAAGTTGAATTTGAATATGCTGAATTTATGAAACAATATAAAAAGTTTAATTTAGAAAAATCAGAATGGTTAGCTATTAAGGAGATGAGAAGTGCCACTGATAGTTATGTGTTCTCCCAGGCTGATAAAGGGGGAAATTGGGTGATTATGGGGAAGTTACATTATTACAAAATGGTTTTTGATCTTTTATCTGACGTATGTATGTATACTGAGTTATCTTATAGTCCAGTCTCTGCTTCAATGAAGCCCTTCTAGAACTACTAGAAAGGGGTGAGAGACTGGGTTTTTTATCTCAGAAAGATGTGAATAATTTGTATATAACTTCCCCTAGAGACCCATTTTTTTATGCATTTCCCAAGATTCATAAAAACATCTTAGATCCTCCTGGTCGACCAATTGTTTTGAGTTGTGGCTGCTTTTTGGAACTTGTTGGGATTTTGTTGGATAGTCTTTTATAGAAAGAGTTGGGAAATGTTATTTCACATATTTACAATACGAATGATTTTTGTAAATTAGTGAAAAATTTGGAATAGGGTGAAGATTTTTGCTGGGCTACAGTTGACATTAAGGCTCTGTATATGAGCATTAAGACTTGTTGGGGCTTAGAAGCAGTTAGTAAAATTTTAGGGGAAGGACCACGTTCATCCTTCCTGATATTGCTGCTTGGATTTGCTCTTACCCATAATTACTTCCTATGTGACAATAACGTTTTTCTACAGAAAGAAGGTACAGCAATGGGGGCAAATTTCACCCCCACTTATGCCATTCTGTTTATGTCTTACTTTGAAACTGCATTTATGTACACTCTAGAATTTTTTCGTAAATCAGTCATCCTATATCATAGATATATAGATGATTTGATCTTTGTATGTAAAGTTAACACTCTTGAATTTGGTAGATTTATTCATTTACTAAATCAAAATAGGTTTGGATTGGAATTTAGATTTGATGTTAACATGAGTGTTATGCAATTTTTCGATATAGAGTTGTACATAGATATTTATAATAAAGTTTAGTATAGACCCTTTAGGAAAAAGATGGCCACAAATAACTTTTTGCATGCTAGTAGTGCACACCCACCTCATCTCCTTGAGGCACTTCCATTTGGAGAGTTAAACCATATTTTTGAACATTCCTCTGAGAACTATCTTTTGGAACAAGAATTCTGTGATGTTAAGGCAAGACTTATTGCGCATGGGTACTCTGAGACTTCTATTGATAGAGGTAAAAGCAAGTTAAAAAAGAATACTGGTAAAGGTGATGTTAGGTATGCGCAAAGATCTTGTAGATCTGTGATGAGCCATCATGGTGATGACGATGACCAAAAAATCTTTTTTGCAACTAAATTTTCATCTTTCTCTGAAGTTTTGAAAAGGGTGGTGGATAATTTATGGCCTATTGTCTGTTTTAATGATGAAGTAGGCCATTTGTTCCCTAAGAAAGTGACCTTTTCATATGATGGGTTCCCAAATTTGAAAGAATTACTTAGTCTGAGATATAACATCGGTTCTAGGGGAAAAAATGTGGGTATGTTTAGGTGTGGGAAGTGCAAAGTATGTTCGAAAGTGAAGAATATGTCAGGGAGTGTGGTAAATGGTGTGAAATATGTGGTTACAGATAGATTCAATTGTCTATCCTGTGGGGTAGTATACATTGTGGGTTGAGGTTGTACACCCCCAAGTTGGTATATTGGTCAAACTAGACGTAAAGTGAAAACACGTATTCTTGAGCACTTGGGGCATGTTAGGAACTGCAGGTTGGACAATCCTATTTCTGACCATTTTCACAAAGTTCATGGGGGAGTTACTGAATCTCTTTTTTTCTGTGTTTTGGCTAAACCTGACTGTGGAAGTGGTGGTAATTATGTTCAAAAGTTATTAAATTTGGATAGAAGATTTATACTGAATTTTGGTACACTTGCTCCCAGGGGCATGAATTTAGAAATTAATTTAAGTTTATAAAGTTGAATGTATAGAAATGTAATGTATCATGGTTATTTAAATATTTTCTTAAAAATAGTTAATTGATTAATTGTGTAATTGATGTTCTTATAAAAAAGCACTGCTGTATGTTGTGAATTCATTCCTGTGAAGGCTTGTATAGCCGAGGTACCAGAAGACATTAAATTACAGCAGCTCTGAGCTCCAGCGTGTGGTTATTCTTTATTGATACTGCTTTTATGGTTTTGAATAGCATAGACTAGATCCAGACTTGTTGAATGTAGCCTCCTTTTTATACACTTGAACTCAAATTTAGCCATCTTACATTAAGAAGGGCTCTCCTGCACCCTTGTGGCAGAAGAGTGTGGATTTACCCCTGCCTGAGCTGGGAATTGCTGGAGGAAGGATCATTGTGTGATTTCCTATTGGCAGACTAGGTTAAAACTGTTTCATTTCAGCTGTATATAAGCCTCACATTTGCACAGGCTTTGGCTCAATTAACAGGAGCTGCTCTGCATTTGGCATCCTTTGCCAGAAGTCTAGAGTGGTTCTGCTTGAATCCAAACCATTCAAAGCTAAGAACAAGAAAATACATTTATTTTGAGCTGTATCTGTCATTTTCAACTGCATTTAATTATTTTACTACATCAACTGGTGGCTTTTTGATTTTTTTTTCTCTCTGTGCCTGCTTCATTATTTGCACTTGTTCTGCAGTGTAATACCACTTAGATAGCGCAGACTAAATCCAGACTTGCTGCATCTAGCCTGCTTTTTATACACTCAAATCCAGCCATTTTACATTAAGTAAGTCTCTGTTGCACTCTTGTGACAGAGAGTGTGGATATAGCCTTGTCTGATCTGGGGATTTCTGGAGAAAGGATCATTGTATGATTTCCTATTGGCAAACTAGTTTAAAACTGTTTAATTTTTGCCTGTATATAATTCACACATTAGTCTCTAGCTGCAGTCTGCACAATGGGGGTTAGCAGTGTCCTGTATAGTAGCAAACTCCTAGAAACTATTTTTCCCTAGGGGGTGTCAGCTGAACCCTCCCAAGCTTCCCTGCTGTACTGTGAGCAAATCATCTGCACACTGATGCACTGTGGGCATCTCAGCTGAGCACTGAGCAGCATCACCACACTCCTTCACCCCTAATCCTCAACAGAATAAGCCCCCTTGTTTAGTAGTCAACTTAGTCCTACAGCAAAACCTAATCCAACTTGTCCACTCCCCAACTGGTACTTATGGTTTAACCTGCTACAATGGACAGCCAGTTTCTCAACATTTCACTAGCTAGCCTGATTGACATGGGCATCCTAGGGCAATGTAGTAATTGCCTTGTGTATACTGACAACCACTTGCTCTTAAAGCAAACAAATACAGCATGTGAGCAATGTAACTATACCATGAAGTTGGAATCAGGCCTCTCGTGTAACAATAAACAAGACATGAAGCAGGTTGTCAGCACACACACCTCTCCTCTCACACAAGACAAGGTCAAGTCACATAGACCCACCTATGCGAATCTACTCGCCAATGCCCTAACAAAGGACCAGAGACCTCCCAAGCCCTAAGCACAAACAGATGACACATAATGGAACATGAACAGACCCCACTTCACATATTAACACACATAAAAGTGTCTCAATAAATAAGCCCCCTAAGGCAAAACACCTCAAAGCATAATGTCCTAGTCATAGGCAATTCAATAGTGAGACACACAGATTTCCTCCTCAACAGGCTTGACAAGGAGAAAGTCACAGTTAGCTGCCTGTCAGGTGCCAGGATCCATCAAATCATACATGCAATCAAGTCACTCAACAACAATTACCGTTATGACTCTGTCATAGTACATGTTGGAGTGAATAACTTGAGACCTACCTCTCTGGACTACATGACTGAACTCTCAGTTTGTGTGTCTCCAAGCAGGTATATCCCTAGCACTAAGTAACATTTTACCTACACCCAGGATGATGCCACAATACAGACAAAAAATGATTGACTTCAACAATTGGCTTAGCCTGTGGGGTCAATCCAAGGGAGATCCAGTATGTGTCAGCCTGGGAAGACATGGTCGACAGCCTATGCTGCTTTTTCAGAGATGGTCTTCACCTGTCTCATAGGCTTTCGGATACTGACAAAGACCCTTGCCTTCCCCATGGTGCCTTTTTTAGGCGATGTCAAAACAAAAAAAAATTCTGAATTTAAAGGAATCCACTGGAGAGAAACTCAAGATTATGCTGCTTAATGCTAGGAGCCTCAACAGAAAACTGCACTCCCTGGAAGCACTCTTCACCTTGGAAGATGCTGACATCTGTGCGGATTTGGTTCAAGGCAACAGAGAGCACCCTGACCATACAAGGCTACAATGCCTTCCACACATTTAGACCCAAAAATGAGCATGAAAGAACCAAAATGGAGGTGTATCCATCTTCATTAATTCCAAATACACCTCAAGACTGGTTAAACAGTATGACTCTCTTAAGCCACTCCAGGTACAATTAAATATAGGTAAAACACCCTACCACATCATCGCTAGCTACAGGTCCCCCACCATGAACAAAGAGAAACCCACTGACTACCTGGACTTGGTAGAATCGCTCCCTATACAGCCAAATACTTTGGTCATGGTAGATTTCAGGTACCCTTCCATAGATTTGACAATATACTCTAGTAGAAATGTAATTGCCTGAGGTTCCTGAACGTCATCAATTTCAATGCTCTGGAACAACTAATCTGCACCTCTACAAGAGGACCAGTGTCCTGGACCTGGTACTCTCCAACATGGGGGGGTGTTACTGCACTACCCCTAGTATGTTGCCCTCCCTGGTGAGATTGGACCATAAATCTGTCTTGCTGTCTTGTTTGAAGTAAAGATCAGACTGGACACCCCCACAAAAGCAAACAAACTGAAACATTTCTCCAAAGCAAGCTTTGGCCTACTAAGCAAGGGTATAAAAAGTTTGAAACCCCCTGCTAACACAGCCAACAATGATTCCTGTGCAGAGGAGTACACAAATGCCTTGTATAGACATTTAAACAACTTTATAGACTTGGCTGTACCTGTCAGAATCAAAACCAGATCCTCCTGAAGAAAGAGGCCACCATGGTGGACCGCAAGTATAAATAGGTTATATAACTTAAGGAAGAAACTGTTATCCAAAAACAAGGGAACTTACTCACAAGAGGAATAATACCCTCCACAGCTTGAATAAGCAAATCAGATATCTGTTAAAGTCCTCTAAAGTCAATTACGAGGCTAAGTTTGCATTTCTAGCTAAAGACAATCATAAGGCTTTCTTTAGCTATGTCCTACATTGTAAAAGGAATGGCAAGCTACGGGCCAAACTGATTGTGGGTAGTATTGCTCACACTGAACCCAAAGAAATTGCCAACCTGCTGGCAGACAGATTTGGTGCAAATTTCATCCCCCTGTCCCCATCAGACACACCACAATGCATCCCTATCACCAGTTCACTGCCAAGTATCTCCAAACAGCAGGTCATATCTGCCCTCTCCATGGCCAAAAGCACAGTCTCCATAGGGCCAGATAACATCCCAGGCTGCTTATTAAACAATCTAAAACAAGACCTGGTGGAACCACTTGGCACTCTTTTCAATCATAGCCTGAATGCTGGCTTTGTTCCAGTAGAGTGGAGAACAGCAACAGTATTCTCCTTACATGGTTTACTATCAACTATGTGAAACTCACCTTACCGAGTTGTTAAATGCTGTTTCTTGCCTTTCGAACAATTTGACATTCAGAGCAGTTGGTTTGACAGTTTCCACTGTTCTGGTTCCGGGATGTGAACATTCGTGGTTAGGGTGTTCATGATTTTGATAGTGAATCCCCCTTACACAAAGGGGATGCATCGACCAACCCTGGGAACTATAGGCCCATGATACTAAGCAGACTAATCTGCAAGGCCATGGAAAGAATCATCAAGCATCCTTTAAAGCAGGAAAACTGCAGCACCAGGAAAACACTGGTTTGGGAAAAGAATGGGATATAAATGAACTTGAGCAAGAGGGAGTGTATAAATACTTGGGAACTGGTGAAGGATTAGCAATAAAATATGAACAAATGTAAATAAAACTCAGTAAGAAATATGTTAGAAGACTTAAATTAATCCAGAGAACAATGTTGACATCTAGGAACAAGATCCAAGCTATAAACCGATTTGCTCTTCCTGCCCTAACTTACAGTTTTGGAGTGATTGACTGACCCCAAAACATGTTGGATAGATTAGATATTAAAACAACATGGATGCTTCATGCTCACAAAATGATCTATAAACACCAGTGCATACCAAGATTCTATATTCCCTGTTCTGAAGGAGGGATGGGCCTCCTTGAAATTGATTACATGTATAGATCTGAAATCATGGGACTCCACACATATCTACTGATCTCACACGATCCAAATGTAGTGAAAGTTTTGAAACATGAGGAGAATAAATCTAAGATGACTTCTCTGCTTAATTTAGCAGAAACATTTCGATGTCAAGCAGGAATGGAAATCAAACCAGAAGTAGACAAAATTCAAGCAGCAACTGAATGTGCCAAAAAACAAAATAAAGAATATAAGGTGAAGGATCAGATGAGAAGGCAAGAAATCTGGAAAAAGCATAAATATAGTTGCAAGTATAGAAAACTTCTGGAAGAACCTCATGTTGATCGGGAAAAAAATGAATGAATGGTTAAGGAGAGGCAAATTCAAACCAAGAGATGAAAGGTTAATATTGGCAGCCCAAGACAGTGGGCTACATACAGGTTGGTTTACAAAGTCCATTGAACATGTGGGAGAAACAGACAAATATAGGTTTTGTAAAACCGAATTGGAAACAGTCACAAACCTAGTTGCTCATTGTGACACACTAACTGGAAGAAGGACTGTATACTGAAAGGTATAATAATGTGGCGAGACTGTTGCACTGGGGATTGTGCAAACATTATGGTATTGAAGTGGCTGAAAAACACTGGACACATGAGCCACAAAACATCATAGAATATGATGAAGTTTATATCACATGGAGTCAACCATTACCAACAGTTCAAAAGACAGATGCTAGAAAACTGGATATAGTGGTCCGAGAAAAGAAGACAAAAGTAGCATCGATCATTGAAATCCCCACACACACAGTGATTACAGTGTCTTGCGTACAGAGAGATACAAAGTCATAAAACACCAGGATCTGCAGGCAGAAACAGAGCATTATGGAAGAAAGATACCCAGACAGTTCCAATAGTAGTAGGAGCAATGGGTCTTATAAAAAAGAATCGACAATCATATATAGATATGGTACCAATCCATGTAACCCCGTACGAATTGCAGGAGTCATTACTGGGTACACTGCATGTGCTGAGAAGAGCACTTTTGGATGATATCAAGGATTGAAACAATGCTAATTTCATGAACTTTAATCATACTTTTTTTCTTACGAATGGGGTCCATTCCCATCATGGTATTAGAAACCCAAAAGATTTGGAGAAATTAAAAAAGTAGACCTTATCAAGAAGGATATAAGTGACCTCCAAACTCTTGACTCAACCCAGTTTGGTTTCATTAAGGGTAGGTCTTGTTTATTAAACCTGGTGAAAATCTTTGAGAATGTCACCAAAGCCCTGGATGAGGGCAAAGCAGTACATACCACCTATCTTAACTTATTCACTGCCATCAACACAATCCCTCATTCAGGTGTCATTGAGAAACTCTCCCAGCCAGGGATTAACTCATACATCACTAGATGGGTAACAAACTGTCTCACTGACAGAATGCAAGTTGTCAAAGTTGGGGTTTCCTCCTCCACCAGTAGACCAGTTACTAGTCGTGTATCACAGGGATCTGTGCTTGGCCCACCCTGCTATTTGAAATCTACTTCTCTAACATCCAGGTGAAAGTAGATGGCCTGCAGCTTACCAAATTTGTAGATGACTGCAAATTAGGTGCAATCATTGAGTTCCCCAATGATGTTAACATATTACAAAAGCAATGATGTTAACATATTACCAAAAAGGGCTAATGCAGATTAATGACTGGTGCCAGAGTTACAGTCTAAAACTAAATACAAAAAGTGCATCATTGTCATCTTTGGAAAAGAAGTGACCCCTGTGAATTGCATTATTGATAGCAGTCCTCTAAGCTCAAGCACTGTGGTGACAGACTTAGGAAAACATGTTGATAGCAATTTAAACTTTGATCACCATGTCTCTACAGTGGTAAGGAAAGCCTTCTATGTTTTGTATATCATAAATAAGGGTATTGCATCCAAGACTATGGATGTTATAACTCCTATATACTTGACCCTCATCAGACCACTAATTGAGTAAAATGTTCCCTTTTACATGTACTTCACCAGACACCTGCCACAACTGGAGAGACCACAGAGGTTTCTAACCAAGAAAATTGAGGGCCTCCAAAACATGACCTACATAGAAAGACTGATGTGCCTGGCCTCAAATGTGATCTCTGACCCTGCCCTAATGGAAATGCTGCATGTCCGCAAATCAAATGGGACAAGAGTTACTCACTCTAGGGATCTTAACCTAGCCTGTGACATAACAGCACATGTTGGAGAGACAGATAAGCCTTTTTTACTGAATGATAATTTATATGTTCTCCAGAAAAGGCACCTTTTTATTTCTATTTTCCCCATTGAAGCATGCTTACAGTTTTATTCCCAAATTCAATTCATTACAAAATATATACTCCTGTCTTTACTACATTACCTAAACCTTTGTTTTCTCTTTATTTAAAGCCATCCCTATCACCTCTAGACAGTCATTTGTGCAAAGTATTACTTCTTATATGCAAATGTTTTTTTTTACAATTATTATAATGTCATCTGCATATGGTAACAGAACTGGAATTTTAACCCTTCAGGTGTTATATAGCCACCTCCTTCATTTTGTAATCTATTTTATATACTATCACATTCATATCTAATGTAAAAAGTATACAACTCATTGGACATCTGTGTCTTACACCACTCTTCATATCCAGCTCTTAGTTAACCAGTCATTTTACAAGTATTTTTACTATATTGTTACTATACCCTAATATACCTAATTTCCTAATGTTCTCACTTATATTACCTTCTCTTATTATTACCCATAAGATTTCACGTCTCATTGTATAAAATGCCTTATTAAAGTCTCCAATCATGATTTTCATGTCTTCTTTTCTATTTATAATATCATCCATAATTTCTCCATCATTAAATATTCTTGACAACCCTTCCTCCTTATACCAGATATACTATCTTCCATAATAGTTTCCATTTTAATTTCAAATTTGTTTGTATTATTTTCATAGGCCTTCATTTGAAGCCTTGTTAGCACAGTAGGTTAGGTGTCAGTCTTATAATTTGAAAGTCGTGAGTTTGATCCTAACAAAGGGCAGTGGGTGGGAGGTTGGCATAATGGTTAAAGTGTTTACTTTATAGACACAAGGGGCAGAGTTTGATTTTCACATGGGGTAATTGGTTAGGCTTAAAATGGCCTACAACAGCAGTTAGTCTAGTACTAATCTATGAACCTGTAAAAATAATATAATCATTATTATCCAATACCATCATCTCCTTCCTATATATGAATGCTTAAGTATATCACTACATAATTCCTTATACAAAAAAAAAAACAACAAAAAAAATCATTTAACCATTCATTCAAAATTTTTAAAAATATATATTTTTTTGCTAATTCCTTATGTTATTATACATTTCATACCCTTTTCCTTTTTGTCCTGCAGCCAAATCGATATTTACTTGTTCTAATACTTTATCTAGCTCATTTAAAGAAACCTCCTTCTCCAACTCTTTATATTCTTTCTCTGTTAACTTTTTACTTTCTATGTTATTTTTACTACCTCCTTTTTTCTTTAAACATTTCATGTACATTTGTACAACACTATTTGTAATCTTTTCCTGAGTTCTTTCTATTCTCCTTTTACATTTTTTTCTCTCATTATACCGCCATCTTTCTTTACTAATCTGCTTATATAACTCAATACTTTTTCTTTGTAAAATATCTTTGCTTGTATAACAATTGTAGTTTTCTTGATTTCTTATATATATATATATATATATATATATATATATATATATATATATATATATATATATATTTTTTTTTTGTCAAAGTACATTCTATCATTGTATTCCAAATCTTCCAAAACAGTGCCATATGTTCTTTTATATTTTTGTCTACTTTTCTCACATGATATTGCCACTGTAAAAACATTTGTTATATTTTCGTTAAATATCATACACCATTCAGACCATTTTCATAAAATGTTCTTATAGTATTATGACCATTCCATAACTGTATTACTAATCTCTTTCCTTCTTCATTTCATGCTTTTACATTTATCCTTTTTATCCCTTTGCCTAGTTTTATATATTCATTGTTCTGCTTTATCCTTAGTAATATTTCAAGATGATCAGAACATCCTGTTTCAGCTACCACCCCTTCTCCTATAACTAAGCCTTCTGATACTATAAAATAATCTATTTCAGTTCTATAAATGCTCATTTTGTAAGTCCATGAATTTTTTTCCCAAAGTTTTAATGTACCATACCTTATAACATCTAACATTTTTTACATAATTTCCTTTCCTTTTATGCTTGTCTCCTAAATCACAAATAACGTCTTCTGTTATTATAATATTCATATTTATCACTACCTAGACTAAAATATGATGAAGTAACCTTTCCCTTTTTTACAGTTTGTATAAGAACACAATGTATAATTCTATATACTTATCCTTTCCATTTTAATTCTACACTGGTTACTCTCCCCATTTTTTTCAAAAGTTACATCTAATATCTTTACTGTATTTCTACAGAGTACAGCTATTCCAGAACATCTCTCATTTCCCAAATTCTAGATTATCTTTCCTCCCAATAGTTTCTCTGTTTATAATATTTCCTTATTTGTTAAAAATCTTGTGTCTTCTAATATAATTGCATCTCAATCACATGCATTATTCTACTCCAAAATGTCTTTTCTTCTTACTATATTCTTAATACTATTCACATTTACATAAAGCACTCTAAAATTTTCATTGTCCCTTAGATTCAAGGTTTCACATGCTAATACCTAATTAGTAGACTAGCTTTTTTAACAGACCATTCTAAGCCTAGATAATTGCACTCACAAAGGTGAGTGTCTGTGAATCAAATACATTAGCCATTTTACCAACCACAGTCATTAGCTGTACATATTCTTTTTCATCCTTTTCCATTTTTTTTTCTTTTGCACTTATCACTTTACATTTTCTTTTTATTTTGGTCTTTTGCCAACAGAACATTTTTTTTTTATTTTACTGCCTCCCAATTTATGTCTTCATCACTTATTTCAGAACATTATTCTATTCCTGCTTTATTTTTTCTCACCTTTTTTTTCTCTTTCTACTACTTTTAAATTTTTTTGTCTTTGTTCATTTTCTTCTCGTTCTTTTTTCTTTTCCTTACTCTTATTTTCATTTTTGCATCCCATCCGTAAATGTCCAGTTTTGTTACATTTATTACATTTAAATTCACATTTCTTGCATCATTTCCCATATTCCCACAAATATATTATTTTCCTTTGTCACAATTATTTATCAAATGTCCTTATTCTCCACAAAAAAGTCACGTTTTGGGTTTCCCCCAAGATTTTACAGTACTCCTATTCCCCTCCACATTTATCGTGCTGAGTATATGTTTAATTTTTTCTCTATCTGTTTTTAACACAATATTACAGTTCCAGACACCAGTCCATAAACCCGTTTTGTCATAAACTTTTATAATGTCCAGAACTTCCTTACATAAAAATTCAAATGTCATTCCAAAGTCTCTCTTTCTACCTTTGTCTGAAATTGTACATGAATTTTATTTTGTATTTCCCTGTCAAATGCTTTTATCACATAAAGATTCCATTGGTTGCTGTCTTTCTGTTTTTTTTTCATATTCTCTAAGAAAATTTTCCATTGAAAAAAGTCTCAAATATAATTTCACAAAATGCCTCTTTGTTAATAAGAATAAATGCTCTAACTTCATGTGCTTTTACACCCAAAGGAGCTATTACATTGTCTTACACTTCATACCTGTCCATTTCTTTGATTTCTTTACATTGAATCTCTACCATGTACTTACATTTTTTTTATTTTCTTCAGTGTTATTTTCTACTACTCCACTTTTACCTTCTTTTACTTTCTCTGCATATGTTTTTTTTAACATCTTAGCAGTATTCTTTAGGATTCTCCCTGTTTCCTCCTTTTCTATTTTCCCCATAATGTCCTCCCAGGAACAATCTCCTTCATTTTCTGGCTCACTCTGCACCAACATGTTTTTAAGTAAATCATCCCATAATGCTTATGACTGGAGCGTTGTAATAATACATCCATCATTTGCTGACTCATATCTATCAAAGATATTTCTTTGCAACCTTTCTTCCAAATCTTGCACACGTTCTCCAGTCTAAATATTTACTTTTTCCTCTATTTCTCTCACCACTTCATCACTTCTTTCTCTCTCCATCTGATTCCCTGTTTCTCCAAGGTGTTTCTGCTCCTGGAATGGAAACAGGAAATGCTCCTGAAATTTGGTTCCACTCCCAACAATGATAAGTAGGGGAGTTTGACAATACCCTGGTCAAATTTCCCCTTGTAGTATATATATCACCTTAGGTCTCCCCTGAAAAGAGACTACTAGCCTAGTGGGATTAACCTGGTCAACAAAGGGCAAATACACAAATTAATTAATTAACTAATTAATTAAAATAATACATATCATCAGAAGCACAGAACATTGATTTTATGTGTTTTGTGGAAATAATGTTGTAGCTTCTTAATAGCCAGCACATTTTATTAATCAATGGATAAAGAACTGCAGTGTGCCTGAATTTACTTGCAGTCTGTTAATGATTATTATTGAGTTCCATTTGTTTTCCAGATAATTTAAATGGATCTCTTTCTAGTGATTCTTATGTTTTGTTACATGTAATTTAGTAAGCCAGAAAAAAATAGATTTGTCATTGCATAATAAACAACTGTTTTTAGCCATGTAGAGACATTTATTCTGAACTGAAGGGATTTCACAACCTTAGTAGACTCAGTCTGAAACTGACCTGAGATTATATACTAGCAGTTATTATGCATTAAACAAAGTCGAATTTTGACCTACAATGAATATGTAAAGCAGCATGCATTTTTACATGCAAAGTAAAAGTTAATATGATAATATGATGTTCTTTTACTTTAAGACAGCTATTATAGTAAGAAAATCTTAATTTTAAGTTGAGCTGATTTTAAGAAAATTGTATATGTAAGTATTTGCAAGAATTAGTGAAAAATAATTTGTACCCTTTACAATTAATGTTTATATCATTCTGTTGTGTCAACATTGCAAGTAGTTTACGTCTGTTTTATGCATCTAAATCTTTGAGTGTTGTAGATAACTTACTCCCTATGTTGTACCTATATCATTGTTATTGTTTTGTTTTTCTCTGACTACTTTTGTTAATTTCATAATTTTGTATTTTGTTTATATCCTATATTCAACATTTAACGTCTATTATTTGCCATTTTGGCCCAGGTCATAGCTGAAAAGGGACTGTAAACTAGGCTACTTATCCTATTATCAAACTAAGATAAATAAATAACTACTGTTCTAATGAGCTAATGTTGCTGTGGTTCAGATGATGTAAGTTATACATAATACAGGTTCATTATTCACCTCTTTGCTGGCTCAGTATTGATGCCCCTCTCCCAAAACTAAAAACGTCATATTCATGCCTACCTGGTTATTTTATCACAGTAATGCATTCAGAACCAAGTGCATTTTAACATGCATCATAAGTATGACCATATACACCAAGATATAGCTAGGTTTAATGCCCTTCATTTGCTAGTTTTGATTGCCAGCATGAATTTTAAATGTTCTTAAGGTCAGAGCAACTTTCTTATTATTATTGGTGTGGCAACAACTCACCAAATTACTGTAGAATTAAGCAGATTACACCAAAAAAAAACACTTTACTAGCTTTGATTGAGTTTCTTTCTTTACTTTTTAACCAGACAAGTCTCCTAGAGATCACTATTATTGCCTTTTCAGGGTTGACAGAAGAGCACTGATAATGTGGTTTGCTCAGAGGAACACAGTATACTAGGTGAAACTGATGCAATCAAGTCTATGACTAAAAGATGTAGAGCACTAGCATGTCAGAGCCTTAACTTCTATGCCAGTGTTTCAGACTGATGATTATTCACTTCATTTGTAAAGATGTGTTACACAGGTAAACGTATATTAATTATAGCTAGCATGCTGCATAACCTAAGCTGCTTTATGATACTCCCTGGTAAATTTAAATGACTCACCAGGTACCATTGTGGCCATCAACTTATTTGGGTTTTTTCAAAAGTAACTACTAACCCTTGTCAGTAATTGAACCAATGCCATTTTGGTTTCAAATGTCTAATCTGCAATCCAGAAGTTTCAAGTACATGGGAAAAAAATAATTTGTAGGATTAATTATGTGATACTTAGTCAAGGACAGGGTATACCCATAGATTTTAAGGTTTGATCATGGGTGTGAAGCCCAAATAATTAAACAATGCCAACAGAAGGTACATTCTGTGATATCTACTCCCAGGAGTGAGTTATTGCTATTATACAATATATAGTATAGAATATGAGGAAAATCAGAAACATTCTACAATGTGCGGGCAGTTGAGAGGTATGGCTACAGCGGTACAGTCAATCATTTTGCAATAATCATAGAATGTCTCATATTTCTCATATTTTGCCCAGTTTTATTTGAAATACTTAATCGCTTCCCTAAAACACTTATTCCAATAGAAAGGCAACTGCAGAAAAGGCATCTGTACATCTTTCCATTGGGGTATGCTGGATTTGCAATGGGCACACAGACTGAGTGTCAAATCAGCATGCATACTTTTGAATAGTAATGAATATGTATTATATTATATAACAAGTACACAAAAGACCCAATCTTCTTCTGAGGAATAAGTCTAAAACCTCTTTGACTATATCTACTTAAGGAAATAGTAAAATATGTACAGATTGTAACTATAGAGAATTTCAATTTCCAGTCATTTCATAGTTCTTGTTCACATATTTATAGGTTCAAAGGTGTGTACTAGGCTACTGGCCCTGGAGCCTTTACAAGCCTAGCCATAGACGTGCCCTGGCATCATGCCACCCAACGTTAGTTCCCAGTACCTCTGTCAAGTAGACCCACTGAAGTGATCCCTGCGGTGAACTTTCTATTTCCCATCCACTCATCAAGATTTCTCTTGAAGAGGGCCAGTGAGGTGCTTTACCTAACTTGAATGGGAAGTCTATTCCAGAGCATGGGCAGTCTCTGGGTTATAAACCTGTCCCTCCAGCATGTTCAGTTGATTGTGGTAATGAGGTTGAGGTCTCTGGAGTGTGTGGTACGGATGGATTGGGATTTCTTTAGATGTAGCATTTCTAACAGAGCTGGGTCAGACATGACTTTGTAAGTCAAGCAGAGATCACCTCTTAGTAGAAAATATGAGACAGAGAATAGCTGGAGTTTTTTGAGTCTGTCCATGTAGGACATGTTTTTAAGGCCTAAGATCCTCTTCTTGAGGTACTTTTCTGGCCTTTCCAGCTGTTGCATGTGTCTAGTGAGGTACATGCCAAATGGGGCATTATACTTGATGACTGGCCTAATGAGAGGAGAGTAGAGAGAGATGATGACCTCTTTCTTCCTGGATGCAAAACCCTTGGTAATGAGATGTGCTGCATAGAAGGACTTTCTGACCACAGTGGCAATGTGGTGGTCGAAGGAGAGGTCGCTGTCAACCTGTGTCCACAGATCTCTTATAATGCCTTCAGTGTTCAGTGGGCTCCCATCAATGTGGTAATTAGTGGGAACTGAGTTTTTCCCAAAGGAGATGACAATGCTTTTTTTTGGCATTAACCTTAGGCCATGGTTCTGACACCAGTCATTGGTCTCAGTGAGGCCTCTCTGTAGGATGCCTACATCACTTGGGGAGTTAATAATGGTTCCCAGGTTGTGGTCATCTGTGAACTTGATCAGCCAGAGTCCCTCCATGTTGGACTGGACTTCTGAGAAGTAGATGCCAAACAGGAGAGGACCCAGGACCGATCCCTGTGGGACTCCAGTCGTGACTGGTCAGCAGTCTGACTTGGAGTCCACTACTTTCACACTGTGGGTTCTGTCTGTAAGCCAATTTGCAACCCACCTACATAAGCATATTATCAGTCTGATATGATTCATCTGTCAGTCATCTGAGGGCCATTCTAAAGCTGCCTCTAGATATGCCTCAGAAGTCAAATCAACTGTAACAATTATTGTATTCTTTGACTCACAAGAAACAATCTATTGTATCCTAGTCCAGTCTTTGAGTATTAATTAAAATCAATCAGCATCCATAACCCATCATCTGCTACATTGCATTTAAACAGTTGGCTATTCATGGAAATGACCAATAATTTCATTTTAAGAAATCTAGCAGAATGTCATTAGATAGCCTGAGCCCTTAGTGTGAAGAAGTTTTATAATTAAAAGATTAGTACTTCGGCTTAGTCCAAATTTATATTTTGTGCATTCATTTCAGTTATATTTTATGCATTGGTGAAGGATGAGGCAGTTTGTTTTTGTTTTATAAATGCAGCAGAATATTTTACTTCTGCAGTCACTCAAGCATCGCTTATGACTTTGGATTCCTTACCTTCATAAGTTTGTTTCCAGAAAAAGCTAGTATGAATTTTAACTGTGCCTAATGTCAGTGCAACTTTCTTTTTTTTTTTTGGTAGAGTTAACAACCCTCCCTTGCAAGTTACTGTAGAATTAAGCATATCACAATAAATAAATAAATAAATAAATACTTTACTAGCAAAAAGAGACAGATGGATAAATAATAACATAAGCTTATTTCATTATAGTAAAGAATTGTACATTAAAATTTGCTAGCTTTTGAGTTGTAGTTAACAAAATTAGATGAAATTTTAGCAAAATAATGTTCAAGCTATAATATTTCTTTATCTTCTGGGCCAATGAGTGGAATCAGACTTAAATAACAGAAATATTCAAGACCAAACATTAATCACTTGTTGCTTTTATGGAAATCTGTTAATCAAGAATGGCTTTAAGTAAGTGAGGGGAAGGAATTGCTCTTTGGGAATGAAGAAGTAGTAGTACATTGAAACAAACTTTCCTGTTTATTTTATTTATTTATCAATGTGTTTACAAGGTAAGTTAGCTAGTCAGTCAACCCTTGTCAATCATGATATGGAAACAGAGTGGTGTACAGTATAACACATTTTATTTTCTCTAAACCACTAGTAAAACAGTACTTAAACAATTCTGTATGAAAAAATTCTAGGTAAATAGTTGCATTTTAGTTTAACAGTTAAAACAAGTCAGTATAGAATCATTTCATAGAAAAGAACAAGTCTTAAAAAATATTGTTTTGTGTTGATAATGTAATGCATTGTACTATGTGTAGACTTAGCCAGCAGCCTAGAATCATGAGTATTTGGATTAATTTTCTGGGAATTCTTTCAAGTTTTTTATTTTTTTTCAAGACTGGAGTATTTTTGACCATGTTTGGTAGCTTCTTCCTTAGAGCAGCTCCTGCCTACATCTATGTCTAGTTTGAACTTTGGTCTAGCCAGTAACAGAGTGTACTTTAGAGACTGTAGCTTTGTTCCCGTAGGGGGTGTTTTCTCTTCAGGGAGTTAACGCAGCTAATGTGAAGTGTCATGATTATAAAGGAGTTCAGAAATAGAGTGGCTCTATCTGCCATAAGTAGCCAGTCAAAATCTTTAAGGATGTCACTTCTTTAGTCAGCAAGAAGAACAAAATAGTATAGTTTGGTTTTGACTGCCTGAAGCTTTTGAGATTTTTTACTGAAATGAGGCATGATTGAAGTATATCACATTCCAATTTAGGGATGAGGACATTTTTGGTAATAGCTGAATGGATTGCAGGGAGAGGAGATGGGAGATTCTGTAACATATTTTGAGTGGAGTAAGTATTTTGGATGTTATGTTTCCAGCACGTGTAGAGAACTTAAGACATGCATCTATAGTAATTCCTAGAAATATTTGTTCTAACACATTTGGGATGATGTCCCTTCACTGTCTTAAAGGAATATGGATGTAGGCTGTTCAGTTTCATGCTGGTAGAAAAGGTCATTACATTGTTTTTCTTGCTGATAATCAGGAGTTTTTTTACTTTAGAGCCGTATGCATACAAGTGAAAAATTAGTTTGCAAATTTGACTGAAGGGTAACATGAGTTTGTTTCCTTCCAGTAGGAGAGTGTCATCTGTGTAATTAGAATCTTAAGGTTATGTTTCAGAGATATGGTGGTAGATTGCATAGAAGAATGTAGAAAGAAAACAAGGCAAACTTGTAGCTAGAAAGACTTTTTTAATGAGAATAAAAATGGTTATATGTAATTTGCACACAGGAAAACAAATGCAGCTATCATGAGGTCTCCACATACAATTAGTACAGTGCTTTGAAAGGCCCATCCTGCTTTGTGTGAAGGGTTGGGGTTACTTTGACCAGGGCATAAATTATCTATTAGAGGTGACTTTGTTGGCGAATGAATGTCACTTTGAAGAGGAATTAATCTGAGGATCTTAGATGTCAGTAGGAAATTTATGACAGCAAAGTAAGTAAATAATCAACTTTGGCTTTGATATTTCTAATATATTTATTGACTTCAAGGTCATCACAGGAAGAGTGCAAATTTAATAGATAGCACCTGGTACTACATGTGGTTACTGTCACATAGACAGTTTTACAAGATGAATTTTAGGTTCTTTATCAGACCAGAGAAAATAAATTGCAGAGCCCAAAATACTGAGAAACTACAATTGATTCCATCCACTAAAGTTTTTGGAATTCAAGCCAAAATTATTAAAGCATTCAGCTGCCACCAGCTCCAGCAGATGGGGCCTCAATTTAACATCTCAACTGAAGAACAGCACACTCTGGAGTACAACACCCTCCCCACCAAATCAGAGAAAAGCAATTGCATATCACAACACATTGAGAAACTGCAACTGATTCCATTTTTTTTAATTCAAGCCAAAATCATAAAAGCATTTAGCTGCTACAAACTCCAGCAGATGGGGCCTCAGCTTAACATCTCAGTTGAATGACAGCACAGTCAAAAGTACAGCACCCCACCTCTATCTGACCAGAAAAGGTAGGAATAGAACCCACAGCCTTTTGATCTTCCAGCTCTAAAGGTGAGTATGCTACCTATTGTGCCACTAATAGTAACTCCAAAATGCTCTAACCTTAGACTTTGTATATACTACCACATTCTTTAAATAATAGTTTTAATATTATGGGATTGCAGTTGCACTCAGAATTGCAACAGGTGGTGGCCAAGGATGAACACAGGATAGCAGCAGATTTCTTCAGCTCCACCAATTTCATTACACTGACAGGAATTAATTACTTAAAATATTAATTTTTGAAGTAATTTTCTTTCTAAATATGTTTGTTTTATATAGTTCTTGAACTATATCTAAAAAAGAAAGGAAATCTTAACAATATTCCTGTCAGAAATCACTGTGGAAATTTTCCTATCAGTTTATCAGTCTGAAATGAGTTCCAGTAAGACAAATTCTTAAGACTCCAACATCAAGAAAGAACTTCAGTCTCTGATAATTATAATCCAGCAACTTACTGATAAAATGGATAAAATGGATACTAAAATAAACACCTTCATAGAAAAAACTACAAAACAAATAGACCTGTTACGTACAGACCTGCAACAACAGAAGATCCAGATGACAGGCATAGAAGAAGCTGTGAATGACATGGAAAATAGAATCCAAGAAGAGGAAATCAACATTGAGTTTCTGCTGAAACAAAATACACATTTACAAACAAAGCTGGATGACCTGGAAAATAGATCTAGGTGCAATAACATTAGGATTTTTGGACTGCCAGAAAATATTAAAGGTAACAATATTACTTCTTTTTTAACAACTTGGCTCCCTAAAACTTTAGACTTACCAGAAGCATTCTCTT
Organism: Protopterus annectens; assembly: GCF_019279795.1. Classification (NCBI taxonomy): domain Eukaryota; kingdom Metazoa; phylum Chordata; order Ceratodontiformes; family Protopteridae; genus Protopterus; species Protopterus annectens. The sequence continues at coordinate 1,136,548,858 of NC_056746.1, forward strand.
TTGGTATCGAAAGAGCACATAGATCTATAGCTAATACTAACTCTAACAAAAAATATCCTAGATCAGTTATAGTTAGATTTCTATCATCTTTTGATAAAGAGATGGTTCTTAAATCTGCTTGGGCTAATGCTCCTGTTAAGATTAATGAGACAACTGTGCGTTTTGACAATGACTATTCTTCCATGGTAATAGCAAAAAGAAAAGTTTTTCTGCCACTAATAAGGGAGCTTAAAAAAGCACAGTTTAAAACATACCTTCTGTTTCCTGCCAAGCTTAAAATCTTCCTTCCAGATGATCCTAAGGTTTTCGATGATTTAGACTCTGCTTTACTGTTTGTCAAAGAAAAAAGGATTTTGGATAAAATAGAAGAAATGGAATGGGCTAGTTCTTCATTAAAGAGATTGGCAACTGAAGCTTCGTGGAAGACTTCAGAGAAGAAGAAGAGACTAAAAAACAAATGATTTGTTATATGTTTTTTTCTCTCTCATCATTTTAGTTAATTATTAATCTTTTTGAATATAGTTCCTGCATTTCCAGAAAGCCACAAATATTTTGGAAAAGATTTAATCAAAGTTATTCTCTATGTGCAAAGAAATGTTTTGTTTCATAACCAGTCAAAATACCTGAAGATTTAATGGCAAGCTGTGATTCAATTTGTTTCTCTTTCTGAAAAGAAGTAAGGTTAGTAATTTGATACATTTTTTTATCTTTACCTTTTTTTTCCCTTCTCCTTTTATTATTTTCTTTGTTTAAACAATGACACTCTATTTAGATTATGTAGTGGGTAGAGGGTGGGGGAGGGCAGGGAGAGAACAGTAATGAAAATATCATTAATAGAATAATAACATATTTATTCCTTGTAAAAGTTTATAAGTTCTTCAAATGCTATTTCTAATTAAACTTTCTTGATTATACTGCTTATGCTTGTTTGTAAATAATCTGTCATGCTTTAACTAATAATAATCAGAACTAAATAAGAGTAAATAATATGTTTTATTTTTAACTCTATTAATATAAACAGTAAGTAACATTCCATTGTATATACTTCTTACAGCTTTCTCTTACATTTTTTTATTTCTGCCTCACTCCCTTTTATTTTCTACTCTCTTTTTCTTTTCTTTATTAATATATAGAAATGCTTTTGATTGTGTGGGCACAGTGAATAATAGGATTTGTATGAAAATTGAGTTGGGAGAAGAATGTTGAGTGTTATTGCTTGTTTGTAATTTTGGGCTTAATTTCACTTACATAGAGGCTGTAATGATCTGTGGAATACATTGTGAAGGTTTTGTCATGTTTAGATGCATTTACACTGCTAAATGAATGTTTGTCACTAGTTTTTAATAAGTTTCCCACCAAAATGTTAAGAGAGACAATCTGGGATGTGGGCTGTCTCATGCACAGTGTCCATGAACTACTTTAAAAGCTTCAACTCACAGAATTCTCACAGAGAAACTGAAAGCAGTTAGTATAACCTTTGACATAGTTATCACACTGACACACCACAGATCCAGGAAAATACTCTATTCATAAAATATGTCAGTTATAATGTTTTGTTTCATAACCAGTCAAAATATCTGAAGATTTAATGGCAAGCTGTGATTCAATTTGTTTCTCTTTCTGAAAAGAAGTAAGAGGCTGTAATGGTCTGTGGAATACATTGTGAAGGTTTTGTCATGTTTAGATGCATTTACACTGCTAAATGAATGTTTGTCACTAGTTTTTAATAAGTTTCCCGCCAAAATGTTAAGAGAGACAATCTGAGATGTGGGTTGTCTCATGCACAGTGTCCATGAATTACTTCAGAAGCTTCAACTCACAGAATTCTCACAGAGAAACTGAAAGCAGTTAGTATAACCTTTGACATAGTTATCACACTGACACACCACAGAGTCAGGAAAAACACTCTATTCATAAAATATGTCAGTTATAATGAGTTTAAATGATGTAGTTTCTTGTAGTAAGTAAATGTCTTATTTTAGAAGGCATAGAAAATGAAACATTTATTTAAATGTTTTTGAAAATCTACTTAACAGCAGCATAATAATCTGTGTTAAAAATTTGTGTTCCAAACATATACTTTACTATAACTCATTTAATTCATCTGATTGACAAGCATAAATAATCTTATAACTCTATTCTGGAAGAAATGTCATGTGATATATTTTAAAGCAGTAGGTTAGCATGATTGTAAAATCTGGTTACTAATATGTGTTTGCTGTGCATTATTTTGTATAAAGCAGTCAGATTTATTCTAGGGACAGCAAGTAGGATAGTGCTCAACAAAGACACAACTCAGTGAGATCATATATATATATATATATATATATATATATATATGTGTGTGTGTGTGTGTGAGTGTGATGGCTTTTTTTTTTTATATAATAATGCAAGTGTTTCTGAGAATCTGCATAATTATCCAATATGATTTATAATAATTTCTATGAATACAATATTTTACTCTATTGACAAAATGAATGTTTGCCACAAGTTTTAATAAGTTTCCTGCCAAAATGTTAAGGGAGACAATCTGGGATGTGGGCTGTCTCATGCACAGTGTCCATGAGCTGCATCAAAAGCTTCAACTCACAGAATTCTCACAGAGAAACTGAAAGCAGTTAGTATAACCTCTGACCTAGTTATCATACTGACACACCACAGATTCAGGAAAAATACTCTATTCATAAAATGTCAGTTATAATGAATTTAAATGATGTAGTTTATTGTAGTAAGTAAATGTCTTATTTTAGAAGGCATAGAAAATGAAACATTTATTTAAATGTTTTTGAAAATCTGCTTAACAGCAGCATAATAATCTGTGGTAAAAACTTGTGTTCCAAACATATACTTTATTATAATTCATTTAATTCATCTGATTGACAAGCATAAACAATTTTATAATTCTATTCTGGAAGAAATGTCATGTGATATATTTTAAAGCAGTAGGTTAGCATGATTGTAAAATCTGGTTACTAAAATGTGTTTGCTGTGCATTATTTTCTATAAAGCAGACATATTTATTCTAGGGACAGCAAGTAGGTTAGTGCTCAACAAGGACATAACTCAGTGAGATCATATATATATATATATATATATATATATATATATATATATGTGTGTGTGTGTGTGTGTGTGTGTGTGTGTGTGTGTGTGTGTGTGTTTGTGTGTGTATGTGTGTGTGTGCATGTGTATGTGTGTGTGTATGTGTGTGTGTGTCTGTGTGTATATGTGTGATGGCTTTTTTTTTTTTATTTAATAATGCAAGTGTTTCTGAGAATTTGCATAACTATGCAATATGATTTATAATAATTTTTATGAATACAATATTTTACTCTATTGACAATAATGAGTTTAAGTAAATGCTCATATACAAACAATTCAAGATTTTTTTTTGGAAGCTGTTACTAGTATTCACATGACAGAAAATAGATGCATCTTAATATATGTAATGTCTGAATCATATTAGCCAAAGTTTTTGATTTAAATGAATGTTAGAACCTAATTTTCTCTCCTCTTGATTTCTAACATCAAGATTATTTGAATGCTATTTGAATACAAGTGTTATATATTACATAGATCTATATAGTAGTATGAACAGTTTTAAAAAAAAAAAAAAAAAGTTTATTTTAGTTTATATGATGCTGTTTTACCAAATGTGTAGTTTTGTCTTGATAGATAATTGAATTGAAAACTGTTAACCTCAGTTAAATATAACTAGTATTAAATTGATAAGGTGGTAGCTGAGGTACTGCTGCTTAGGGTAGGGGGTTAACTTGAGTAGTAAATACTACTCTAAGTTGGAGTTTTCAACTCCAGGCTGGATGCAAGGTTTAATCCTTACATTATTTTCACTTGTTCATTGTTATATGTATATAGTTTTGACATCCACAAACAAAATTGAATCTTATACAAAATCCCATAAGAGATTTAATAAATACAGCTATATTTAAAGGTACACCTAAAAGAGGAGATGTAACATTATTTATCTTGTTATTTGTTATTTCGACCATAAGATTCTTGAGTTTTAAAAATGCCAAATGACATCTTTAAAAGGAATTTCTTTAAACATTAATGGATTGAATAATCCGTGTAAAAGGGCAAGCATAATAAGATACATTAATTTACACAAGGTCAATCTAGTCTTCCTGCAAGAAACCCATCTCTTGAAAAAAGATATTGATAAACTAGCCACTAATATGTATACAGTATTGGTTAGTTCAGAGCACACTCAGAAAAAAAGAGGAGTGGCTATTTTATGGAATAAAAGTATGCCCATTCCTAAAACCATTAAGTCTTATCAGGATGACAAAGGAATGTTTTGTATGGTTACAATACAAATTAATGGGAAGACTTACACTTTAATTAATGTATATTGGATACCTGGAATTGGTATTAATACAGTGAAACATCATATTGATAAGATCATATCATTCTCTATAGGGGATATTATTTTAGCTGGTGATTTTAATTGTATACTACATGAAAGTGATGCTACCACTATAAGGAAAAGAAGAATTACATCTAATGCAAAACATTTAAATGATTTTGCTAATTCTTATCATTTGAATGATATTAATAATCAGATAGATTCAAAATCATTACCATACACCTTTTTTTCTAACAGATACAAAACTTATTCAAAAATAGATAGGGTCTTTATTTCTAACCAGATGGTAACAGATTTAATTAAGTCCAAAATCATTTCATGTCCTATATCTGATCATAACTCAATTGTTTTTGAATTCATGATAAAAAATACTCATAATGTTCAGATCAAAAGGATACCAGCATACTTAACTCAGCTAAAAGACTATAAAGAATATATACTTTCAGAAGTACAACATTTTCTAGACATAAATAATACTCCTGAAGTCTCCATTGTCTATGTTTGGGATGCCTTAAAATCATATCTATATGGACAAAGTATCAGATGGTATAATAATAAAAGGAAATCTTGGGATAAGGAATTGTTAGATATTCAAAGTAAATTAGACTCTTATAAACATAATAATAAAGAAAATATTATGGACAAGAAAGTTATTGAAGAAATAAACAAACTAAATGAGAAATACAAAGAAATTTTAACTCATAAAGTTAAAATAACTTTAGAGAAATACAAGTTTTTGTCTTATTCAATAATCCCCAAATACTTACATAGACTTAAAAATAAAACAAAAAGATTGAATAAACAAAACCATATCAAAGAAATCTTTTCTCTAAGGAAAAAGAAGAATGTTTCTAGTATACCAGAAATACTGGATGAATTTAGAAATCACTTTCACAAGATTAACCATAACAACATTAACATGGAACCTAAAGATAAAATAAAGGAGTTTATAACCACAAACATGAATAAAAAGCTTAATAAACAACAGATTAGACTATTGGACAAGAGTATTTCATATACAGAAGTTATTACACAAATAAATAAGCTTAAATCAAACAAAGCACCGGGTAATGATGGTATTATACCAGAGATATATAAAATCCTTTCTAAAACTACATATTCATTAATACATAAGGTTTTTATTTTGGCCCAAACTGAGTTAATAACCCCCCCATCTTGGCAATATACATTTATTTCACCAATTTTAAAACCTAATAAAGATCCAACTAGATGTTCTTCATATTGACCCATCTCATTACTTAATGTTGATTATAAAATGTTTATGAGTATTTTTGCTGATAGATTGAAGACAATCATCCCTGGCATTATAGATATAGATCAGACGGGCTTCATTGTAAATAGAAATACTTTTGATAATATAAGAAGAACTTTAACATTAATTGATTTTGCAAATAGGAAAAAGAAAGATTTAACACTTATTAGGCTTGATATAGGTTCAGCATTTGATTCAGTAAGTTGGGACTATCTGTTTACCTTACTGAAATGCACAAACTTCTCGGATGCATTTGTAAATTTAATTGAGCATTTATACAAAGGAACGCTGGCTTATATTAAGGTAGGAACATATGTTTCACAAAAAATACCCATTCTTAAAGGTACAAAGCAAGGATGTCCACTTTCTCCACTATTATTCACTTTAGTAATGGAGCCTTGGGCTAATTTGATTAGAAACAGTACTGACATAGAGGGTTTTGAAATAGACGAAAATACAACATCAAAAATTCAACTTTTTGCAGATGATGTTCTAATTACATCAGCAGGATCTAATTCTTCTATGCAGTCTTTATTTGATAAAATGATGAATTTTAAAAGTATTTCTGGTTTAATATTCAATGAAGAAAAAACTAAAATACTACCTATATATACACGAAAAAATATTCTCATTAGTGATTTTACTAAATATGTACCCAATTCAGGTCAGATAACTTATTTAGGTATAATACTATCTAAAGATATTAAATCTATTATATATAATAACTATAATACCTGTTTTCTTAATATACAAAATCTTTTTAATACCTGGAATAATATGTTTTTACTATGGAGGAGAGACTTACAATTATTAAAATGATAATATTCCCCAAGATTTTATACTTAATACAATCAATAATACTTTCACCTACAAAAATAATTATCAAGAAACTGAATACACTAATGTTAAATTTCTTATGGGCACCTAATAGACCTAGGATTGCATTAAAGAAACATACTAATAGCTGGTCTCAAGGGGTATTTCTTTTCCAGACTTTAATTTATATATTATCTCTTCTATTATAAAAGTTATTACTTTATTAATAGATCAGTCATATATCGCAAAATGGAAAGATTATTGGGAGCTAATTAGTATGCACTTCATGAAAATCTCCTTAACACATAAAAATATGATTGTAAATAACTCCATGTTGTGGTTGCTAAAGGAATTTTGTACTTCACCTATTACGCCTAAACATATGGTTTGTTACCCATTAAATATTATTATTAGTTATCGTAACTTTATATTCATGCACCCTAAGTATAGGGAATGGAATTTTATTGTATTCCCTATAATGTATACTCAGGGTATGCTTATGCCATCTACTTCTGAAGGAGCTCATTTAGCTATAGATAATGATCTAAAGTACTGGTATCAGCTGATATCTGATAATAAAGTTAAAAATCTAGATTTCTTAAAACAAGAATTTCATCTAAGAGAAACGTGCTGGTTAGAGGTTCAGATCTTTAGACAACATCTCATTGATAGAATAGATCTAATGTCTATAACAGTTAAAGAATCTATTCCAAAACTGATTGATTACTTGATATTAAATTTACAGCATAAAGTTTCTGATAAAGGTAAACTTTCATATATACATAAAATTATCAGACAAGAAACTTTTTACAGTGTAGCTTCATACTGGAATTATTTCACCTCTATTAATGGGGACCCACCAACTCAACAAGATAAACAATATATATTGGAATCTGCTTATAGAACTACATCTTCCATTGTCTGGAGACTTTATACATGGAAATTTTTACATAGATCTTTTTATACACCTTTGATGATGAATAAAATAAATAATAAATATAATCTATGTAAGAGATGTAATGTAGAAATTAATGCTGACTGGTCTCATATGTTTTATGACTGTATGAAGTTGAAAGAATACTGGAAGTCAATTAATGAATTTTTGCAGGCTCTTTTTACAGATAATTTCATTATTTCTAAGTCTCTTATATTATTCAACACACCTGTACCTCAATGTGTTAAAAAGATTAAGCTTCCCTTGTTATGGTCTATCCTAGCAGTGGCCAGGAAAATAATAACTAGAAATTGGATTTCAGATACACCTCCTTCGTTCAATGAATTTAAAATGTTATGAATATAATGTGCCATATGGAAATAAGCACAATTAGAATGAGAACAACTAGAAAAACATCATATTATATTGTATGGGATAATTTACAAAATTTGTTAAAAAAATTCTAATTTCAATAGCACGGTATTTTAGTTTAATTAATTGATCTGATTGTAGTGGATGTCTTTGTAAATACTTTAGTTGTTTTGTTGAATATTATAATAATACCTATTTTTAATTACTTGTATAAAATTGTTATGATATTTCTCTTATATGTTAAAACAATAAACCTGTTTTGAAAAAAAAAAGAATTGCAACAGGTACCAACAATTAGGTTACTGAAAATATGAGCAGATAAAGACTATAGTCAGAAGTTAGAGTGAAGTTATTAACTCTCACTTATTGAAATGAAGCGGGTACTTATGTGATAGTTTAAGAGGCTACTTTTGTATGATAAAAAGTAAAGCTCTCACAGAAAAGTTGCTGAATTCTGAAAAGAATAAAACAACAAAATAAATGCATTCACTTGCTAGCAATAGTTGCTTGCATCAGGAACTCTTTTGCATTCATGGAATGGGTTCACTTCAGTTGTCATATTAAGAAAGTTATCATACTGAAGTAACACACAGTCAGTTTGTGGGCCATGGCTATTGCTAATATATATTACAAGAACAATGATAACTTTAGTTTATGGAATTCTGCCACTGAATCCCTTGCAAAGCTGATGTTTTCAAACACAATAACCTATGAGCTGCTGCTTGTCTTTGGATTAGGTATGCATACGGATCTACTTTGATCCAGCGAATGTGAAAGTACATTTTTTTGAAAATGCACTTTTGTATAAAAACAAAAATAAAACCTAAACCAAAAAAAAAAACACACTAAACACACTTGTGCAGGGGGGCAAGCCCCACTGCACCCCCAAATGTGGGGAGCTGCACCCCCACACCCCCCTACTTTAATATTCTCACTCCGAGATCACAATACAGTGGGGAAAAGGGAATAATCCCTTAACCCCACTGTACCACAATCTCAGCAATAGTTTGCTTAGTTGTATGTCAACACTAAACATTGATGTATAACTAACGTTACATGCAAACTGCATGTTTTTAGTTCTTTTCTGTTTTTTTTTTATTTTTATTTCTGTTTTTACATGAAAGTGCATTTTTGAAAAAATGCACTTTCGCATAAGTGAGGTCGCGATGAAACGTAAATTCGCTGGATCAAATGGGATCCATGCATGCACATTATCAGACAGTACATCTCAATGTGATATGTGGCATTGAAGCAGTTATGACATAGGTAGCAGAGTGTACCTTCCTCAGAAGGACCAATATCATATAGTTGTAACAGCTGATACTTGAACAATCACTTTAGTTATATGAGGGTTGCAGCCTGCTAAAGATATAACAGCCAGCCAACAATAACTTTAGCTATATGAGGGCTGCAACCCACTAAAGATATAACAGCCAGCCAGCTTCCAAAGCTTCAGGATGTCTTCTGCTCATGCAAAAGCATTAGTTGAGCTGACTAAAAGGTTAGGTTGGTTGCCAATCCCTTTCGAGTTGCATACCAACATTGTGAGCGAGGCTATAACCCTGATAAGGACAAGGGTAAGAAAATAAAATAAGTATACTCATCCTAGCAACAAAAAGCATAAAAAATAATAAGTGGGATGGAAGACATTATCAGCAACTGCAACAGTTATAAGTTTAATTATACAACTGTACTATGTTCATCATATATATATATATATATATATATATATATATATATATATATATATAAAACTGCTGCAGTAGCCAGGAAAGTTACTGGCTGGGACAAAACATCATTCAGTGCTGAAGGAACAGGATGAATTTAGATAGGTTCTGGAAAATCCAGTTGTAATAAATCATAACACTTCTTCAGGGACTATGGAATATCATCATGTTTTAACTGAAACAACTGATTCATTCTGAAAATAGTTTTAGAGAAAGAGAATCCTTCAAAGGGAAGGGCAGTTACACCATCTCCTCAGAAATCCAAGGAGGCAAATAGACTATGTCCCTTCACATCCATTTTCTGGTTAAGGCACTTGAACCTCTTCAGAAAATGAAGAAGCTAAACGGGAAGATTCAGAAGCCTGAACAAAACCCTGAGCCAAGCCTAATAAATCACTGCTGTTCAAAGTGACTGAGACAGGAGAAGAAATATGTGTTAACTTTTTCTTCTTTGAGGCAGGAATTTCTGAAAAAAAAAATAAACCTGCTTTTGCCTGAATAACCTCCCTAGGGACATACAAAGCACATTTTGGCTAAGCAAAGTTGAATTTCCTTCCCTTTCTCCTAAGACCAGCAAGGGTGTCTCATCCTTGCCTGACAATGGCACTTCAACAGCTGCAGAAGATGTATTTAACTCTGTGTTAATTGTAGCTGTAGGGACTATACTAGAGAGAGTCAGATAAAAAACTAATAGTCTGAGGAACCACAAATGACCACAGCAGTTACCCACCTGTGGCTGAAGGACTTTAGCATCCTGCTGATGCGGTAAAGTCTGCTTAACAATTTTCTTCTTATTGCTGAGTGAAAAAGGAAGAACCAAGGAACTGATAGGTTTTTCTATGGTTAAAACAAAAATTCACCTGATTCCTCCAGAAGCTTGGTAGCAGTAAGTGGTAAAACAGGTAACTAATAAAAAGTAACTTTTGATAAAACACAGTAAAAAGCACTTTAAACACTTATTCCATTCATCAAATGTATAATTATATCACTTCTGCCACAGAAAACATATTTTTGATTTAGTTTTAAGACCTTTGTACCATAAAAGTGGAAAAAAAGTCATGCTGTTTTTCAAAAGTAATCAAAACTGATGTGGCATGCTTTCCTATCTTTAAGATTATTGTTTTCACAGGAAAAGCATACAATTTTTGTCATAAAATGTATTTTTTCCCCTTGAAGAGAACTTATCTGTTCAGTAATGGAACAGTATTAGCTGACTGTCAGTCTTCAAAAACTCACAAGACAAGTGCCCACTTCTGTGACAGGAAAGCTCTGAAGGGCTTAACACTCAAACCTGATTTTTTAGTCAGCTCAGCTCAAGTTGACTAATGGTCTTGGCACATAGAAGGTGCCCTAATGCTTTGAAAGCTGTCTGGCTGTTATATCCTCGGCAGGCTATAACCCTCATATAACTAAAGCTTCTACAGCAGTGGGGTGTATATTATAACACTGAAGTTCAAAAACTTCAAATGTTATAATATCGAACCCTTTAGTGTGAAAGCTGAGAATAGCAAAGCCTCAGAACGTTGAAATTTTACCTAGGGTAAGATTTCGGTAGTCCGTGGCTTTGCTATTTACAGCAGTGTGGTGTGATAGTTATGGACCGGGTTTAGGGAAGTGAGCGAACAGAGGTTACGGATTGGGTTCAGGTAAGTGTGGTGCAATGCTTACAGACCGTGTTAAGGTAAGTGAGCGAATGGACTGGATAAAGGTGAGTGTGCGGTAGTTAGGGACTTTAGAGTTAGGGCACTGGTGAGGTGAGTGTGCGGTAGTGACAGACTTTAGGGTTAGGGGCAGATTAAGTGAGTTAGGGTTAAGGCATGGGTCTGGTAAATGTGCGATTGTGTGGAAGTGAGGGTTAGGGTGGGGTAGGTGAGTTAGGGTTAGGGAGCGGGTAAGGTGAGTGTGCGATAGTTAGGGACCTTAGGGTTAGGGTTGGGTTAAGGTAAGTGGGTAGCTAGTGGTGTATGTCTGGTTTAGTGTAGGGTTTCGTGAAGTGTATGTATGTGGATTATTTATTTTGGTGTGCTTGAGTTGTGTGTATGTTTGTCGGAACAGCAAATTTTTTTCCCTGGGAAAAAATTCGCTATTCTGACTGTTCGGTTTTCTGGTGTTTCGATTGAATGGGGTCGATATTATAACATTCGATGTTTTTAGACTTCGATGTTATAATATAGACCCCAGCAGTGACCCATATACTGAACATTTGGTGAAACTTTAAATCCTGACAATGGTGCAGCATCTATCTGCACTGATAATGGCCTCGTGATGAATGGGAGCATTTGTTCTGGAGGAAGGGCTTCTAAATGATTCCAGAAGGAAGTAGATGTACGTGCATAAATACAGCAGAATGCAGTACCTTTTGTAAAGACAACCTGCCTGATCATTGTGTTTCATGATTTTCTTTAAATTCAGATCTGGGGTATATGGAACCAACTTAAAAGGGCACCTAGTAAGATTGAGTGCAAAAATTATGGTATACATCCAGAATGAAAATATATTACATTTAGCTTGTATAAGCATTTAAACTTTATGCAGCTTTTGGTTTAAATATATTAAAATTATAGCTTATAAATATGTCAACACTGGTCAAGTAAGAATGAAAAAAAATGAAAGGGTGGGGGGCAAAGGGACAGTACACATTACAAATTAGTTGACTGCTGGGTGTTCCTGTGAAATATAGAGCATGTTCTAACATGGACCCACAGTGTGCAGACAGGATGTTTAATTGCACATTAATTCAAGGAAGACTGATGTATCTATCATTAGTTGGACATCTCACTCTGTAGAAGTATGTATCATTTTTAGAATGTACCTTTAAACAGTATTTACATTCATTGTCCGCATTTGAATAAGTTGTGTTTTTGATTGTTATAGCCTGAAGTTGCGATTTCCAGAATAATGGACAGTATACAATGATTGCACATCTTGTTTAAACTCACAATGAGAGATTGCATGCAGAAATATTTGTGTCATACATCTGTTTTACTTTTTGCTTTCCTATAAAATAAAACTATGGACATGAATATTGGCCCTTTTATCTGAATGCAGTAATTGCTCTGCACTAAATTCTTGTAGACAACACATCGTCTAGGCAGCTACAATTACAGGACCTGCATTTGGGAGATATTTATATTCTAATACATTTCTTCAGCCATAAAATGAGTTTTGCTACCCTTTTGCTGAACTAGATTTGTATCAGTAGCTTTGTATGTTGCCCTAGCATAAACTATTGGGAGACCTGAAAGCCACATGTGGCTTTAGCTTAATTACTTTTCATCACCCATTGTCAGTCATACTAAGATTGGCATTTTTTTGCATTTAGAGAACACAGATGAAGGTGTATTCATTTCTATGCCATCAATAGCAGCATACAGTAAAGCTTTTCATTCTGTTCCATTTTTGCTCTTCATTATCTGTGTTTGCCATCTTTAATTAATCTAGTTAACCCAGTAAATACGTGTAAGCTCTCTGAATACAAATAAAGAATTGTATATTAACAGTAACACAGTTGTGACACATGCATTTAAAAGTAAAATGATTTGCATTTTACTGTGTATGTCAACATTTTAAGTTTTATAGTGAACCAGAGTATATTGTTTCTTCTACTTGATTTGCAATATATTAAGAGAATTTGCAAAGGAGATCATTTATCACATGTGGGTCAATTACATGCATTATTCTTTATGCATATTAATGCAAAATTATCTGTTTCCCATTGGGCTCTGCATATGAATTCTTATTTCTGATATAAGGAAAAGTCAACAAGATGGTATATGCTGTAACATTTTTCTGTAACTGTTTATAATTTATTGTATCTGCTTCTATGTAAAGTCAACAATGTGAGTTATTGAAAAAACTGACACACTGCTGTATAGTACAATGTACCCTTCTGTTAACTAATCAGACTGAAATATTAGTAACAGTAACATCCTGTACTAGTAGCTGTCTGTATATTACATACTTTCTTGAATTTAAGTCTGAAAACTCAGACTTGTTTGTGAGTCTGTAGTATTCATATGCTCCAGAAATGCATGATTTTAAGTTGATTACAGCACAAAGTATGTCTTATTATATCGCTGATAAAACAGGGAAGATTGGTTTAACTACTAACATGGCAGCATAATAAACTACATATTACTTTTTTCACACTACTACCTGTTACCATGTATAATACTCAGGTATATCTATTTTGTTTTGCTTACCTAACATAATGTGACTTAGAATTCCTGCAATGAAAATGGCATGATCTGTTGCTGCCCTTTGCTTTTGACTGTGTAATGATCAACCTTACCAGAAGCTATCAGAAGTCTTATATAAAAGTTATTTTCTTAATTTGGAAGGAAAATGAAGATCTCAGCTTCAGTGCACGTCCATGAACACAAAGAACATCATACTATCCTTTCCTACATGAGATAAATATAAAAGGTAATTAGGGCATTTATGCCTTTAACAATTGATCAGACATTTGGTTTTAATTACATTTTGGTTCGGTCATTTACCTAATATAATACTAAGCTAGTTAATTTACAGCAGTCATTTGATTTCTTCATTTTCCTTGACTCTCTACTCAGTTTACTTCGGTATATGAAAATTTGTTATTCTTAACCACTTTTAATTAGCAAATAAATAAGGTAGACAGATTTGCCTTATAAGATGCAAATCTTACAATTAGCCTATGATGTAATTTCTTCTGAGATGGGTGTCATAAAACAAATAGCCCCGCTATTGCAATGCACATATTTCAGCAAATAATTTAGCTGTGTAGAAAATAGATCATAGGTTCATAGGTAAGTACTAGGCTATTGGCCCTAGGGCCTATACAAGCCTAGCCAAAACGGTACCCTGGCTTTCGCCACCCAAGAAAGTTATTTTCCTGTGCCCCTGTCAAGCAGAGCCACAGAGGTGATCCCCAGGGAGAATTTCCTATTTCCCATCCAATCATCAAGATTTTTCTTGAAGAGTGCTAATGAGGAGCTTTGTTTGATATAGATAGGTAGTTTGTTCCAGAGTATGGGAAGTCTCTGGGACAGGAATATATCCCTCCAGCATGTTCTGTTTATTGTGGTGACAAGGTTAAGGTCCCTAGAGAGTGTAACTAGGAGTGATTGGGATTTCTTTAAGTGGAGCATGTCCAGAAGCTCTGGGTTTGACATAGCTTTGTATGTTAGCTAGAGATCGCCTCTGAGTAGACGATATATGACGGAGTAAAGCTGGAGTTTTTTGAGATGGTCTGCATAGGGCATCTCTTTGAGGCCAGTAATCCTCTTCGTGAGGTATTTCTGCAGCCTTTCCAGTTGTTGTAGATCTCTTATGAGGTACATTCCAAAAGTGGCATTGTACTCTATAATGGGTCTAATGAATGACGAGTAGAGGGGATCAATGACCTCTTTTTTCTTGGATGAGAAACCTTTTGTGATGAGATGTGCCATGTAGATGGATTTCCTGACTACTGCGGTGATGTGATTATCAAAGGAGAGACTACTGTCCACCTGTGTCCCAAGGTCTCTTATCACATTTTCGGTGTTAAGTAGACTACCACCTATGTGGTAGCTCATGGGTACAGAGTTTTTACAAAGGGTATGACAATGCACTTTTTGGCATTGAGCTTGAGGCCATGGCTTTAACACCAGGCCTCTGTCTCAGTGAGGCCCTTTTGTAGGATGTCCACATTGTTAGGAGTTTTGATTATGGCTCCTAGTTTGCAGTCATCTGCAAACTTCATTGGCCAAAGACCTTCTGTGTTAGCCTGTACTTCAGAAAAGTACATACCAAACAGCAGAGGACCCAAGACTGAACCCTGTGGTGCTCCACTTGTCACTGGTCAGAAGTCGGATTTCGAGTCTGCTACTTTCACAGTGTAGGTTCTGTCAGTGAGCCAGTTGGCAACCCATCTTGTGAAAAAGGGACTTATACCTAGTTTAGTGAGTTTATCTATAATTCTAGAGTGGGGGATGGTGTCAAAAGCCTTAGCGAGATCTGGATAGGCTGTGTGAACTACCTTATCCTCGTCTATGGCTTTGGTGACTGCTTCAAATAAGTCTATCAGGTTTAGGAGACATGATCTGCCTTTTACAAACCTGAACTGGGTGGGGTCCAGAGTTTGGAGATTACCAATGTCTTTATCTATAAGTTCCATGAAGATACGTTCCATAGCCTTGCAGACCAGGCTCGTTAGTCTAATGAGGCAGTAGTTCCTGGGGTCCATGGTGGCTCCCCTTTTGTGGAGTGGGATAACCATTGCTGTGCACCATTCAGTGGGCACAAAGCCTTTTGGTGAGGCTATTACTGAACATGGTGCTTATGTGAGGTGCCAGTTCATTCAGTAGTTCATATTGAACACAGCCTGGGATGTTGTCAGGTCCCATGGATGATGTGTTCTTGGCTTTGGAGACTGTGTTTTTTACCTGTGCAGTCATGATTACAGGAACTTTGCATTCTTCCGGTATAGAGATGGGCCCTTTAGGGGTTGAAAGGGGAGTAAAGTTAGCACTGAACCTATCTGCCAGAATGTTGGCAATATCAGTTGGTTCTGTATATTTAGTGCCATTGTGCTGTAACTCAGAGCAGATCTGAGTGTTGTCATTGAGATTCTTGACATAACTATAGAGTGCTTTGTGGTTTTCTTTAGAATCAATGGCGATTTTGTTTTCATAACTAGCTTTGGAGGGTTTTATGAGGGATCTCAGCTTCTTACTGAGGTTGACCTCCAATCATGGGATTTTACTATTTTTTGCAACAGTTTCTTTCTTCTGTTGAAGAGTTTGTTTATGGCAGGGGATCTCCATATTGGCTTCCTTTTTTTGGAGGATAGCATCTTGGTTCTGTTAGGGATAGCATGATCCATGCACTCATGTAAGTGCTTATAAAGTGCATTTGCATAGGATTCAGCAGTTGTACCTCTATTGTCCACCTGCATGGGTGTCGTGAAGTTTGCCACTTCTGTTTTAAGAAGCGTGAAGTTGGCTTTGGAGAATTTTTTTTATGGTGGTTTCCCTAATGGGGGGTGGGGTTGGGATGTGGATGTCTAGGATGATTAGCTTGTAGTCGGATCTGACCAACAAGGAATTGACCTCTGGTGTGGAACACCAGTCATCCATTTTGGTAATGACCAGGTCTAGGTTATTGATGCCCCTGGTGGGAGTGTGGATAAGTTGCTCCAAGGCATTGGAATTTATGATTTCCAGAAAACGTTGAGCAAAAAAGTTTGTACATGAGTAGTTTTCCCAGTTAATGGTGGGGTAGTTGAAATCACCCATTATTAGGGTGTTGGGTTGTACCCTAATATTTTCCAGTGTATCAAGAAATGAGGATTGGAAATCCTGGGGCATGGTGGGTGATCTGTAGCAAGTTACAATTTGGACTGCGGTCTTGCCCAGAGTTAGTTGCACTTGGATAATCTCAGATGCATTATGCTGCACAACTAGCCTGGAGGTGTGGATATCCTTAATGAATTTGGACACGCCTCCACCTTTAGTGTTTCGGTCCAGGTTAGGTGGCCAAAAGGTGTGGTATGAATTATAACCTGGTAATGCAGGGGTGCTCTTTGGAGCCTTGAACCAGGTCTCTGTCACTGCACAGATGTCGATATTCTCCATTTTAAGGAGTGCCTCAAGTGAATGCATTTTGAGGTTTAGACTTCTAGCAGTGAGTAACATTACCCTCAGATTTTGCTTTCTTGTACATGTTACAGTGGTGAATTTGTCATTTGAACCTTGCCTAAAAAAGGCACTATAGGGGTGGCAAGAGCCTTAGCCAGTAACCAGAATCCGAAGGGTGACAGGTGCAGGCCATTTCTGGCAAAGCATCGTGGTCTGTCGATCATGTCATCCCAGGCAGACAGATACTGGATCCACTTAGAATGACACCAGAAGCTTAGCCATTTGTTGAAGTCAGTCATTTTGTCCTTGTACTGTAGTATCATTCTGGGTGATGGCAGGATGCTACTCAGGGCTAGGGTCATACCTGCCTGGGCTACAAGATCAGAGAGCTCCTCCATGTCTCTTTTCATGTAGTCCAGGGAGGTACGTCTCAGGTCATTCACACCAACATGGACAATGACAGAGTTATATAACTCCTGTGATTTGGTCTTCGGTGGGGTATATTTATATGCTGATTTATATCAGTGTTTTCCCCATCTCATTTAAATTATTAGACAATTTGTGTACTTGTTTATCTACAGTTTGATAGGAGACATTAAAAAACGTCTCCAGTACTGTCGTGTTATGGTCGCTTTACATATTCTCCAATCTGTATGGTATAAAACAAAGCATAATTGGTCACATGACTATCATATGATGTATAAAGATGTTCAGGAATTTCAAAACATGTAATACATAATGCAAGTTAAATCATCAATGTGTTTAGAGATGAGTGGAAGAGGTCAGTTCCATAATACCCAATGTTCCACATACACCATTGATATCTAAAATCATTTTACATAGTGGAATTTCAATTTTTGCTCTTTTAAAAGTGAGCTATTAAAAAATGAGACATTGCTAACTAGTGCAATATTTCATTTTGTATCCATGCTTTGATATGGGTCTAATATGTTACATACAGCAAGACTGTCTCTCATATCCCTTCTGCAGCACTGAATGAATGACAGTGATTTTTTATTCTGTCTGCTCAGTGAACAGATAACAGTAAATGCTGGCTAACTGTCATGCAGTTTACTGATAAAATATTAATGATTTTTATTGTTAAGATATATAATAAGGGCATGAACTTAATGGTGTGACCCCAAATTAAGCTACACGATAGAGGTTTGGTGACATGATCTGTACTATTAGTCCACTATGTAATTTGCATGTGTCAGAACATGAAAATGTGATTGGGTAACTGAGTGACTGAGGGAGGAATTTTATATTTGACATAATGGCAATGCTGACACAGGAAACAAAAATCAGCTGCCAGTTATATTTAAGAGTCAGTTTTTAAGTTGTATCTTTGTTGTAGAGGGAACCAAGGACCAACGTCTAATTAGTGGTCTCAACCCTGGAGGATCTGCCTGGGGGAAGGAGACAAATGAAGGGGCTGTGCTCACTCACATCTGTCACTTTTAGCTTCATTTGAATTCTTCTGTGAAAATCAAAGAACCAATTGAGGTATTTGCTTCTAGGGGTAGGATATCTGTAGCTTTAGATCGTTCTAGAAAGTGATTGACAATCCCACACAATGCCTATTTTAGAGCCAGTGAAAGAGGCATCAACAGGGCAAGAGTGGCAAAAATGATAGAGTGAAGAACACCCCAGACACCCTCACTAATGATGATGACACCATTGCTGACAAATGACCTTCACCCCACAGAGAATGAATTGGCCAAAAGGGTCTCACTCTCAAGGGAACACGTGTGTCAATAAAACAAATAGAGGAAAGATTTAATGAAATTTGACTAAAGGCCAAATTTATGAAAGGCATTTCACCCACCCGGCAGTGTAAACCTTCACTTGAGATGATTGTCACTGTTGAAGTGACACCCCAACCCCATGTGCAGTATGGGAAAAAGGGGTTGAGGACTGATGGATGGATTCATTCAAAAATGGTATAATATCTTTTGGATGTGGCAGAATTACAGAACACATATAGACATGAACAAATATAAAGCAGCATCTTTATGGTCGTAGTGCTGAAAGACAGTGCATATTTCCTTTGATATTTATATGTTAATGCAGTGCCATTTAATATTCTGCAATATGATGATATCTTACTTATATCACAGGGCATATTTAGCTCAAAGTTTTTTTGAAGTAGTCTTCTACCATTTTGGTAATAGAAGTAAACTCAATACTTGCCTTTCTTCACCAAAATGAGCTTTTAACATAACTGGATGCAGGACAACTGCTGCATCTGTGACAATAACCAAACATTTTTCTTCACTTTGTCTGTGTGTATTTGTATTTTTGTGTTCACTCATATTATTACTTCTGCTGCTTCTTCTGTTTTGTCTGACCATTTTTATTGACCAATTGGATTTTTAGTTTAAGATGGCTAGTTGCATATTTCAAAACTCTTTTAAAAGCACTTATCTTACTCCTCATCACTTTTAATGTTTAACATAGTAATTCAAATAATTATTTAATACTGAAAATTTATTAGGAAAGTTATAGTAGCTCATATCTTTGGAAATTGTCTCTGGAAAAGTTTTGTGCTGAGCTTTGTCCCATGATGATTAGGATTAGATAGACTCCATCATTTTATGATACAGCTAAAGCTATCTGCAATGACATTTTGGATGGGGGAGTGGATGTACAATGACAAAATCATGTCTCTAGTCTCTGAAGCTGACATACGGAAACATAATGGAGCTGTTTCTGTACCTAGTCCATTCCTCAAGATATACCTCCTACAATGAATGCTCATGCTAATCTTGATATTATACAACAAATAATAATAATTATGCCTAGTGGTTCTTCAAATTTATCAGTACTAAAATTCTGATCAAACAGTTCACGTTTCTACAACAAATAACAGCATACTTGACCTCACCATTACAAATGATGTCTTTGCATGCACCCATAATAATTTTATTCACTCCTTTATTCCACATTTGACTACTAAACTGTCATCTTCTCCGTATGAGCTAGTACCATCCTGCTCTATACATATACCCATAGTTGTAACTACATGTATGGTGCCCACTGCAACTTGATATGTCTTCCCTCTCTCTACTCTTAAGTTGAAGAGTAAAAGAAAAAAAGGTTTTCTCCTTCAAGCCTTCAAGCTGAGGAGTTTGAAGAGCAAACAGAAAAAAAAAGTCCTCCAAGCCTTTAAGCTCAGAAACAGAATAATTGTAACAAACTACTTGCTACAAATGTAACAAGTGGTTTGCTAAACACCAAATACCACACATGAAGAGCTGAAGCAATAATGCATCAACCCTTACTGCAAATACGGGTTCCTATTAGCTGATCAAATGTTTAGGTTAGCGAATACCTAAAAGTCGATCTGGTAATAGCGAAAGCCAAAAAATGTGAACAGCTGATTTAATGCAGGGAAAGAATTTCCTTGGCCATTGTCAGATTTTGCACCTTTCCCCACTGTAGAGTGATCTTGGAGTTGGCATATTTAGTTAAAGGGGTGTGGGGAGCACAGCCTCCCACATTGGGGGTGTGGTGGGGAAGCCCCCCACTTCATTTTGGTTTAATTTTTTTTTTTGTGGCCGAGGAATTCATTCCCTATGTTAAATCATCTGTTCGCTGTTTTAATTTTTCGATATTACCAGTTCGACATTTAGATGTTGTCCTGTTCGATTCTCAGCTAGAGCGTCTTCTGTGTGGAGACATGCGTGAATGGGCGTACCTTCATTGAAGGTTGTGCATCAGGGTCGGCAACTCGGCACGTAAAAATCTACTGCCAATCATTAGCGGACTGAAGTTCTGCTGTGGCGACCCCTGACCGGGAAAAGCCGAAATACACAACAACAACAACAACAACCAGTTCGACATTTAGGTATTTGCTAACCTAAATGTTTGATCGGATAATATAAATTCACAAGTACGATAAGTGAATGCAGTATTACATTAATAATGACATCATCTGATGATTATGCCCCTTGACTGCTTGGGAAGGGGCCTGCCTCTTTTGCTCTACCCTAGCTATACTTCCTCTTACACCTTAGAATTCTACATCCATCTAACCAGTGTCTGAGGAATCCATTTCTCATAAGTATAATGGGAAATTCAAAAACAATAAAAAAATAACAAAACACTATAAAGTAAAATGAGCTGCAACCAAATGCAAACTGTAAGTACTTCATTTATGTCCTTTTCCTCAAACATGTGAAATATATCGCAGGAGGCACACCAGGTTAAATAAAGCACATTTTTCTCATGCAGTTGCACTTATCACTTTTTATCCATAGTTTAGTAGAGCCAGCACCATAGCTTTGTTTTCAATCATAATATAAGGGCATTGCTGGCACCCAAAACATCTAGTTGTATTAAACCCCTTAATTCAGGAACATTCAAAAATATAATGACTAAATTTGAAATAGTTCTTTAAAATTTTAGATCTTTTAATAACAGGTATAAAAATAACAGAAGAGGTGCCACGAGCTTCAGTCAATACCTCAGCATGTGAAAAAAAATGCCCCAATGGGCGTTAATAATATCCTTTACTGGCCGTGCATCTGCCATATAGGTCAGAAACATGCTTTGTAAACCTCATTCCATCTTTGTTTGAATTATTGGATGTGACACAATTGTCTCAAAATATACCACACACACAAAGCTGAAGTGCTTCAACCCACACTTGAAATGTGATACTGGCATTCATTAACAGAATGCTGTACTGCTCTACCACCAATCACTATCTGCCAATTAAAATACCTGCCATGTTAAGCCCAGGGCTCCTGTTCCCTTTCCCCTTTGCCACACCCTAGTTATGCTTCTGCATATACCTCTGAGCTCTGCATTCATCAAACCATTTGTATGAAATAACATTCAAAAATAATCCTTTATGGTACCTAAATAAACAAACTGTACAGTAAGACCAGGAACATGTGTTTCATATAAAATATTCTCCAACTCATCATAAGAAGGCAGTTAGGAGATCTCAAGCATACCACTAAGAAAACTAAGGCAGGATACAAACTGAAAGTAGCTATTGACTCCAAGGATAACCATAAGGTTAGGAGTATTTGAAGTATTTGCAGTATTTGAAGTAAAACTCAACACTGCACTGAACAATAGCTGACTGATACTGCTTACTCGGATCCATCCACCTTGCTGGCTGCCAACTTATCTTCCAAAGTTCATGTCTTCCCCTCACCTGTGCTCCCTCTCTTGGATCAGTCACCTTCCTTTCCCTCAAAATCTCTATCCAGAGCTTAAAATAACAACTGCATGAGCCCAGACAATATACCAGGTTGTCTCCTAGTTAGTATAAATTAACTTTGTGGAACATTTCCTTAACCTTTTCAACCTTAGTCTCATCAGGGGGTGCACACATGCCTTTTGGAGGATGGCCATTGAGGTTACACTCCACAAGGGCAGCTCCATGACAGACCTTGTCAACTGTGTGCTACTAGCATCACAAGCATCTGCTATAAACTTATGAACTTATGAAAAGGACAGTTTATAAGGGCAAGTTGCATGACATCAGAAGATGCTGATTTTGAATTAGAACTGGATTTACTTGTTAATTTGTTCAGTGACCGAGGTTACCCCTTGGAAATGTTAAGTGAAGTAAGGAAAGAAGTTAGCATAGGAAGAAAAGAAAAATTCAAACCTATCCTAGGAGAGATGATTGGCACAAATAATAATAATAATATTAATAATAATAATAATAGTAATGGCCAGAGTGTTAGTTGTAACAATCATAATGGCACTTATGATTTCAATAAGGCTATGATTTTAGAATTTAATATAAGTTCTAAAGTTACTAAGAGAATTATAGAAAAGGAATGGAAAAATTTACGGGATTCTCTGACCTCAAAGGTTTACCCCCCCCCCCCCCCAAGACCTTACATTTGTCTATAAAAACTCTATGAATTTGAAGTGTTTGCTTGAGAACGGGGAACACAACACAAATAAACAGAGGGTAGGGACATATAAATGTGGATGTTGTGTCCAGTGTAAGTGTAGAAATAAAAAAATATATAGTAAAGGATATTTTAATTGTGAGTCATATAGATTAATTTACCTCGCCTTGTGTGGATCTTATGATTCCTTTTACATTGGCAAGACTGAGCGGAAGCTCAAGAGAAGAATTTAAGAACATTTATATGATGCTGAAAATAAAAAAGAAATGAATGCTTTGTATAAGCACACTTTGGAGTGTCCCCAAGCTAAATTTTCTTTCTTCATATTAGAGGGAGTTACGAAAGAAATTAGAGAGGGTCTTTGGGAAGAGAAAATCGAATAAAAAGAATTATGGTGGCAACTGACTACAGAAGCATCATCCCCTCCTGGTTTAAATGATAATATTTCCATTACATCCCTGTTAAAAATGAGAGCTGCTAAGCTATAAGGTTTTAAAGTAATTTTGAAGCAGTTCCATTAGAGTGTACAGATTTTATACTCTTCACATTATTTGATAAAGGGTCTTTTGCACACATAAGTTTTGAAATGTTTGTTATGAATTATTTTTCGCCAATAGATGAAGGGCTTACATTGTTTATGTATTTTATTTTAAACTACATTTTAAATTATGTTCATATTTAGATTTTGAAAGTTTTTATATTGGATTAATTTTTATTGAAAGTATGAATGTTTCTAGTTTCAAATGGTTTTAATGGAATTTAATTAAATGGACATGTTTTTAACATGATTATGCAGTTTATTTAAGGATATTTTCATTTATTTAATTATTTATTTGAACATATATAAGGAAATGAGTTCATTCCAGTTCTGAATCTGATGAAGTCATGTACTGAGTGACGAAAAACGCTTGTGTTTGTCAGTGTTTTATGGTCTTATTTTACTGTTCTTCCTGCTATTAAACATATTTTGAACTGTCCGGAATCTCCTGGCCTGGGCACTTTCTTTGGATTATCTTAATACAGATAAGACAATTGTAATGGCAAAAAATGGGGGATATCAGAAAAACATGAGAATTTAGTTGGAAGGCAAAAGATGTGGAACAGGTTAACAGCTTCGTGTATTCAAGAGGGGTGGTTAAGGAGAAGGGAAGTCTGATTAAAAAGGTAAAAGCTAAAATCACAGGTGCTGCAGTGTCAGCTGCAGTATATGACAGAAGAATGCCAAAGAAGCAGAAAAGTAAGGTGGACAAAGCAGTGGTACTACCAGTGCTACTATATGGCACAGAAACCTGGGCAGTAAAGGCAGAGCAGTAGAGTAAACTAGAGGTGATGGAGATAATGTGACTGAGAAGGGTGGTAGGATGTACACTGTGGGGCAGAAGAAATGAGGATTCAAGACCAGAAGACAAAGTAGCTCCAACCAAAGAAAAGATAAAAGATATTAGATTGCAGTGGTTCAGGCATGTGTGCAGGAAAGCAGAAGGCAATCTGGAGAAGAAGATTTGGGACAGCCAAGAAGAAGGCAAGAGGAAACGAGGGCATCTAGCAAAGAGGTGGCTGGATTGTGTGAGAGAGAAGACCTGTAATAGTCAGGCACAATTGTCAAAGAAGAAGGAGTGTGGCAATGAATCATGAGAGATGGTGACAGTTAACACAACAGTATGACCCAATACAAAAAATGGGAAAAAGGGGGCTGATTATGATGATGATTTCTTTGTTACATATCGACTCTGGTTTCAGTAAGGTGATCTCTGTCTTGCCTTCTGTATTATAAAAGATCCTGTCCTACTAAGACAACTCCACCACAGAAATACTTATAGTACAAAAAATTCACCCGTTATTATAACATACTCAAATCATCTTGATAAGATAGGTGCTTGACCCAAAGAATCCCCTACCTATAAAATTTACATGTCAAACAATGCAAAATATTGGCTCCCATTTAGTTCTGCAATGATTCAATGGGTATCCACAAATTTATTCTTACATAAGCAGTATGGCCTTAATTAGACTTTCTGGGTTGTATGCCTAGGTTCTATATGGCCAGACAGGGTGCCTGCCTGGAAAGAGGCCAACGACCGGTGAAGGTATGAGTATACTTATTATGAAAATCATATTATTTTCATAATTTTAAAATGCATCTATTTAAGAGGCATTCTCCAAGCAAGTCTATATTACTTCATCAAAGTTTTATTTCAGTGGATACCTAATCATCGACCCCTTTACATCGAACATCTATTCATCAAATGTTCACATCAGTGAATGGTTTTCATAGGGAAGGGAATTACTTGTCCATCACAGCAATCATCACACACTACATTATTTCAAACCTACTAAAGTGGAGGGCTAGGCCCACCACACCCCACCTACTTATATATACAAATTCTGAGACTGCACTACAGTGGGAAATAGGATAAATTTCTAATGATGGCCAACTAACTCCCTTCCCTATGAAAACAGTTCACTAATGTGAACATTCAATGAACAGATGTTCAAAGTAAAAGGGTTAATGATTAGGTATTCACAGAAATAAAACTTTGATGAAGTAATATAGACTCCTCCAAGGCACTTGAATTTCCCTTCTACATAAAAAACAGAACTTGATATAAAACCTTACTCAGGCTTGCATGGTTTTACATATACACACACACATATATATATATATATATATATATATATATATATATATATATATACAAACGTGTATATATATATATATATATATATATATATATATATATATATATATATATATATATATATATATATATATATATATATATATATATATATATATATATATATATATACACACACACAAACACACACACACACACACACACACACACACACACACACACACACACATGCACACGCACACATTTTAATTCCTGTTTCTCTGTTGATTTATTTTTTCTGTGACTTAAGACAAAGAAGAATAAAATGAATGAATGAAAGGAAAAAGGGAGCAAAGTACTCATTAAAGAAAAGAAATTCTGTAAGGCTGCATCTCACCTTTGAAGATCGTATAAAGATTACAAAGAGGAACTAATACAGATACCAGGAAAATAGTAGCTCAAAATCAGCATTACTAATGAAATATCTAAATTATCATATTTTACTAACTGAATGCATTATGACACAGTTGTGATAAGGTATAACAAATGAAATATGATACAGACATATGCATGACAGATTTTCAGATATAAAAGTATGGGAAACAAACCACATAATTGAACACTCATAATATCAAATGATTTTTCAGCTGGGAGAAGTGATGGAAAATCATTTGACCACTTCTGCAGCCATTAGGTTTGTGTTAGATTGTGAAAAGTGGGGATTGGGTAGTTTGCTCTTTCCCCAGTGTAGATTGATGTAGGAGATTGCCTATATTGAATTAGCAGAAGGTGGAAGTGGGGCTTGAGCCTTGCAGAAATAATGATTTTTTTCAGTATGCTATGTTTTGATCTTTTCAGATTATTATTTTTTTTTAAGTTTGATGTCTTTGTGCTCCGATATTTTTGTCATACTTGAAAACATTTTGAAATGCAACTATTGGGAAAATTATCTCACATTTTGAATTGAATATGTAATTCATTTTATGGTATATATTTTGATTGTAATAACAACAATAATTTTTTTTAATTTTTTTTGAAATGTGGTAACCAGGTAGGTGAGATGCTTGACAGACACTTTTCAGTCATGACCCAAGCACAAATGTATAGTAACAAATATGCAAAAGTACAGAAGAGTAATCAATAAACCAAAGTACAGAAAAATGAGTAAGTACATTAAATACTTTCATTATTTACAGAGTAGTATAGGTTTAATAAATTGCTTGCTATAAACATTAGTTGGTATCTCAAAAATGAAGTGCCTCTGGATTCTGTATGCAAATTTTGCAAATTTGTTTTGAAAGTTGAAACATTTTCAAGTTTTTTTTTTTTCTGCATCACACATGATGTTTGCTAGTGCTGCTAAAGAGTTTCTTTTTGGGTATCATCAGTTTTGTTCTTGCTTTTAGACTTATTGTTATATTTACTGGAGCAAAAGAAGCCAAACTTCTATGTTCTAAGATTTTAGTACTTTTATAAGTTGGCATAGTTCTTTTTCTTTTTAAGTAAATCAGAGGAGTCATTCTCACATGTTTTATAGTTAACTTGAATTGTGTTTGAAGTTGTGATTTTGCAAAGTATAATGCCAGCTTTTTATCTTAAAAGGATAAGATCATTATTATAATGGAAGATGTAGAAAAATCAGTAATATGAGATTTTTTTCTGATCCTTCTTTAATCCATAAATTCTAAAATTATATGTCTTTGTGATGTCTTTTTTTACAGACATCTAACTTTTAGTTTCAAACTTTTTGTCTGATTAAGGAATCAGCTTGTTGCTCAAGTTCTTGTTATCTTTTATCAGCTTATGAAAACAGTCTTCCTGTGTATCCTAATTGGTTTGATGAAAATTAATTAGTGAAATTAGTTCATATTATTGATAACTTTCCTTTCATATCAGCAATTGATGACACATTTGCTTTCTTTGTATGAAACTTTATTCCAAGGAAATGTAAGCTAGATTTATTACAGCTATTTGAATGCATTGTTGGCTTTCACTTTGTTACCACACACATGCTAAATTACAACTCCATCTTACAAACTGTATTACTTTATTAGACATGTTCCATATCATTTACTTGCCCTTTAATCACAAGGATTGATTAAAACACTGCACTCTTAATTCATTCCAATTCGAAGCTCTTTCCTGTATCTTAATTGGTCTGTGACTCTAACAAAACCTTCTGTAGATTGTGTCTCATAATGTAAAGCCAGGCTTTAACTTTTCAGAGCAGATCCTTTCCTTGCCCCTCTAGCATGCCTTCCTTGGCCCTTATTTGGGGTTTTTGTTCTCTTGTGGAAATAGCCAAACAGTTTACCACTGGCCACTTGCACTCATATTTAGTTAGCTCAGCACTGACCACTTGCACCCATGTCCAAATGAATTATTACCAGCAGTCACATTCTTCTGGCCTATTGAGTCCTGTAGGAAGAACTATTCAGCTGTTACACCTCCTAAAGGAAGGTGTGCTATAAAATAGTGTTCATTTTTTTCTCACAGCTTTTCTTTCAGCTACTTAACTACTTTTTAGGGCTTCATTTATTCCTGACTTTGTATTAGAATTACATATTTTACAAAATAAATCATCGTCATAGATCTACTTAATCCAAGTGTGACAGCCAGCTCTTTAGCTGACAATTTTTTATACATAAGAATATCCCATCTTTCTTTTGATATATTGCTAATTAGTACTAATGTATTATGCAAACCTTTACATTTGTAACCGATATCCCCTCTTTCCCTAGACTCTGCTAGGAGCTCTGTGAGACCATTTTAATTGCATGTTAGAACAATGTTTGCATACAATCAACTATCACTTCTCCAAAACTGTCATTAATAGCTTTACATTCCCCAAATTATTCCCCTAAAGTGTATGTCCAGCCACATTTCATTTAATTGTTTAAGGGTAGTATTAACAAAGCTTACTTCATTTATATGTAATATTTTTTTCAATTAGTTTTTTCCTTACTGTAACAAACATAAAGTCAAATCTGCAGACCTTTTCCTGTCATAATACACAGCTTGGATGACATAGTCTGTGCACGCGCATGTGTGTGCATGCACGCACGTGTGTGTGTGTGTGTGTGTGTGTGTGTGTGTGTGTGTGTGTGTGTGTGTGTGTGTGTGTGTGTGTGTGTGTGTGTGTGTGTGTGTGTGTGTGTGTGTGTGTGTGTGTGTGTGTGTGTGTGTGTGCGTGTGTGTATGTGTGTGTATGTCTATGTTTGTGTCTGTAACAGTATATATGTGTGTGCATGTAGGCAGAGTGCTTGTGTGTAGGCATGCTGATTTTTACTTGCATGGTCTGAGGTTATGTCTCAGAGCATGAACATTTACATAGCAGTCCTTCTATATTATTTTAATCTTTTTTATTTAACTTTAGTGCCATCAAGATTTGGGTGATTTGTTTATTTTTTTCTAAACCAATATATGGGATCAATTACTCTAGTCAGCTCTGCAAATAACTGGCGATGCAATCTGGTCAACAAAACAGCTGATCAATAGTCTGGTGAGATCACTACACAATTAGGATTGGACAATATGTCCTTTCTCCAGCATTGTATGATCACAGATTAGAAATAAACAAGTAGCAGGAGGTGTGGGGGCGAAGTCCACCACACTGGGGTACAGGGGTGCTTGCCTGCATGCAAAAATCACTGCTGTTTGCTTGACTGCTCTGACATTACATGTCAGACTTTCCTTGTCAAACGTTTTGGGGTTTTTTTTCAGGTTTTTTTGTTGACATTTAGGTGTATTGTTTATTTTCAGTTTTCAGTACACCCATATATGAGATCAATTCCTTTGGTCAGCTATAGGTATAGTTGAAAGTTGTTTTGTCAAAACAGCTTGGTCGACAATACAGCTGATCAACAGTTGTGTGAGATCACCACATAATCAGGATTGGGAAATGTGCCCTTTATCTGTAATCTTGGAGTTGGACTTTATAAGTAGTAGGGCGGGTTGGAGTGCAGAGGGCTTCCCTACTTAAAGAACACTGTTTTGTATTTGGATACTCTAATGATATATCTTGGAGCACGCACAGTTATGTGTCACCTTTTTTTTCTTGACATTAGTGGTATTGACATTTGGGTGTTACATTTATTTTCAGTTCACCTGTATATATATATCTATTCATCTATACAAATATATTTATATATATCTCAACCTAAGTGGTCAAAATTCCTCAAAAGTGGCTTAGGAATTGTATACTTTACCAATTTGTTATGCAATCACAAGAGTTCAATGGACTAGGTTTCATGGATGAGAAATTAACAGAATTGGTACTTGTGATAGTATCATTCATAAATCACTCATCTCATAATCCTATATATGCATATGCGATCATGGACATGTACTGTAAAAAGTAATGCAACTGACACTCTAAATCTCTTTAGGTAAAGCAGTTTTATTTATAGGAAAATTAAATACACAGCTTATTTTGCCAAAAAGAAATAATGTTTACAGTATTTATAAAATAAAGAAAAGTCTGGGCTCATACAACACAGACAGTGTTTTTCATCTTTATAGCAAAACGTTTACAGATCCACTCATGCTGACTATTAGCACAACAAACATACAGTCTCTGTTCTTCAGTCAGGTATTCTGGTGATTACCAGGACTGTACTCTGGCAATCTGGCTATGCTGATTCATCACTTTTCAGAGAAAATACAGATCTTCAACTGTTCTTATTTTCAAAGACTATTCCAGACTCCTCTGGAACTTCCCTCTGTGGTGTTTGATCTATCTATTCAGCATCATAAACTAATGTTTGAGGACCACTCAAAGTGACATGAGATATTCTCCCATATAGCTAGACTACTATATTTAGTATTATCAACAGTGGCATCAGAAAACATTTGAAATGCAAAGGCATTTACAGTTTTTAGATGAAAAACACATTATGTAACATCTGCCCCCCCCCTCCCCCAGCTAGAAGCCACCAGTTTCAGTTCTTATGGATGGTCTATAGTCACTTTACAGACCATTTGCATTGCAATGCCTGATAGCAGGTTGATCCTGAATCTTGAAGGAAAAGGCTGGAGGTACAGGTCCCACTAATAAAGTTTGAAATTCTACTCTTTCTCTTGGTGGAGATCTTACAATGGTGTGGAGGGAGTACAAGGGTGCAGAGTATCAATGGTAAATGTTTTGCCTAAGAGGTCAGACATTAATGACCCTAGAGCCTGGTTAATGACCAATCATTCCTGTTCAATGGCCATACATTCAGTTTCAGATTATTTCAATTTCCTACTTTAATAACATATGCAAAGTTCTTCCCCACCCATTGTCTGGGGCAGCATTGCACTCAGATCCATTTTAGATGCATATTTGTTCACTCTGAAATGAATGGAGAAATCTAGGGTTGTCAAGATGGAATTGGAGCACCAGATGGACTTTAAGAATTGAAAAGCATCTTCCATTTCAAGGCCCCACCTGATTTTTGTGGACATCTGTCCCTCTGTGAAGTTTGTGATGAGGCAGTTAATTATGGTAAATGTGGTACACATTTTCTATAATATTCAAACAGGTTTAGAAAGGCCATCACCCATTTCTTAGATTTTGACAGTGGACAGTTTTGTACTTCCTTAACCTTTTCTTTCTGAGGGTTTGATAGTCTGTTTACCTATCATGTACTAAGGTATATAGGTCTGTCATCTTGCTTTTAGTTTGTAGGATATTGCTTATAAGCCTGTCTCTAACCTTGGATAGGTATGAGTCCCAGTCCTCTGAAGGCATTATGCCATCAGCCAAATACCCAGCTGCTTACAGGTTGTGAAGTGTAACCACCTTATCCATTAGACATTGAAATGTAGTGGGAGCCAAATGTGGGCCCAATGGGAGAAATCAGTACTGGAACAGGCCACATGGAGTCAAAGAGACATTCTTTTTTTCATTTGCCTCATCTATTAACAGAATATGACAATAGTCATTTCTCAAATCCAGGGAGGTTATAAAGCTTGTTTCCCTAAACACCTGATCAATTTGCCTAATCTCGGCATGGAGTAACTGTCAAAGTTGATGATGTTATTAAACTTTCTAAAGTTATTTTAGAACCTTAAAGTTCCATATTAGTTTGAAATCAGATCTATTAGAGTCTTCAGTTTACCCTAGCTGTAATATTTTCTTCACCTCTTCAGGAAGTGCTGTTTTCTGGGATTCAGATATCCTTTAGGTTTTAAGATTATCTTTCTTCACTAGGATTAGTTTCCTCCTGGTATTTTTTAGACTGGTTTGATCTGGAAGTTCATTGAATACTTCTTTATTTTTAATACACACTCCTATCCTTGTATTTGGGATTTTAATAGAATGTCACGTATCCTTATCTTAGGTATGGACAATAGCCACTTGTCTTCTTTGGGATTCCCAAGCACTGGTCACACTTGCACTCGTGTTGCTCTGACATTGTCTAAGGGTTTAAGACATTTGTGCAGAATATTTACTCACAGAATCTTTACCTTTCTGGCTGACTTTATAACTCACAACATTCACATGTCTCACTATTTCGGCAACTTCAAAGAGACCCTATCATTTATCCAAGAATTTGTTCACAGGAGAAAGAACTAAAATAAGAACTTGGGATTTTGAGTTGGAAGTCTGTCTTTCTTAATATACAGGCCTTGTTCAGCAACTTGCACCCTCTTCATGTGGTCTTGAGGTATTTGCAATATTACTTTTAATATGCAGTGTATAGAGATACAATGCCCCAACACAATTTTAAATAAAGTTTACTCTTTTTTTCAAGTCTTCATGGTAAATCAAGTAATTCTTTGGGTGCCTGCTATTATAGGTTCAAAGGGAGTCGATCTTCTAAATGGTTGGGCAACCTCCATGACTGCAAACTATCAATAGTTGGTCTACGTTTTTCCCATCCTTTTCAATCACTTTTATTAAAGTGAATATTTTCTACCAGGCCATTGTCTCCAATTTTATCTGCCAAGCATATTCTTTATATTATAATTTGTTTTTTAACATCATCACCTCTTAGGACTCCAACTACATAAATTATCCAATACTAGAACATTACATTTTTCTATTCTTTACACACTGCATAGAGTTGGAGAAGGGCTTTTGTGTCATCCATCATAGGTAATGAATAGGACTGTTTATATATTCTGGTTTGTATCCTGCTTAAGAATTTACCTACATAAAACACCCAGAGCACAAGACAACATATACTATACATGCTGCTTTTTCAAGTGAAAAAAAAAAGAAAATAATCTATCTATCTATCTATATATATATATATATATATATATATATATATATGGGTCTACCTGAGATAGTAGACAAGCCATTTGATCGACTTTCATTTGGTCGACAGTTCATTTGGTCGACAGGCAGATTTGCCCCCCTCCCCAATGTTGTGCAACCCTGGAGTTGATATCTATAGTTAGGGGGTGTGTGGGGGGCAAAGCCCCCCACATAAAACTGCTTGTCGACCAAGTGAACTGTCGACCAAATGAAAGTCGATCATATGGTCTGTCGACCATGTGATAGGGATCCATATATATATATATATATATATATATATATATATATATATATATATTATCACCAAAAATGTCCATTTGCAATTTATATTTTGACATTGCTGCTATGGTCTCTCTACACTTAAAGTTATCCTTGGCTAATAATTATTCCGTATTTCTTCAACTTTATTGATACATCTTAGTTTGTCTCCTTTTTTGCACATGGCTCAATTGCCTTTTATTATGTAATATTTTTTTTCCAATGGGTGAACAATCTGAAGTAAATGGCTACATCATCTTCATCTTTCCTTTTTTTTTCTTAGCCTCATATTTCCTTTTTTCTATGTTATTCTCTATAACAACTGGTCTGTATTAGTTATTTGTTTGTTCCTTTTTAACTTATGCCATCGTATATATAACTGCTTTCTAAAAATCTTCTGTCTAATGATTCACTTTGCCAATGTTAACAGTGTCATTAATTGGCTCATTCTCATTAGCTGTCATTTATTAATTCCCTTTATAATATATTCATGATGCATACTAGTATACTTAAAGTACCCACTGCAAATATTTTTTTAAATCTTTGTGTTAGTACTGTTACTATTGACTTCCTTCATAATTCTGATAGCTAATAAGTTGATTTCTACTAGAAATAAAGCTTTGTTAATAAATGAAAAAAGAGATCAAACCAACAGGAAATTAATTGCTTTAATCAATCAAAGTAATATTTACAGTTTCAATTTTAGTCGGATTCCTTATAGCAAAATAAACATAGCAGTTTCAAGTGTGCACTTTACCTTGTCATAACTGAGAAAAATCTTTTCAGTCCTTCAGATGCCTCTACTGCTTGACTAGACAAATGCTAGCATGTAATAGGCCTATAGCAACTTCAGATTTTCACTGACATTTTTCTATAATTTGTATAACTTGGATAAATCTAGTTCAGACAGGTTGAACTTCTTTATTCAGGAGAACAGGCTTCTCTTTTATACTTTCAGGCTGTCTGATCCTTCTACAGGAAATTCAGGGGCTCACAGAAATCCCTCAAAGATTAGTGGCAAGCAAAACTAACCCCCATTAGTAAAGAGTTATCTTAATACAAAGACTGGAGTGGCTTCATTACCTGTTTTCCATCTGAATACCTGACTTCTGTCATGCTCCCCTCTAATCTAGAACTATGCACATCAGTGGGATGCCTTTCTTTTCAACATGTTGTTAGTATTCAGTGTTGGGCTAGCAGTCAGTACAAGATATATTTGGATTTATATCAGATTATTTAGTGTTTGTAAAGTTGAACATCATATCGTTGAGACCATCGACTTTCCGAAAACTCGAACAGTGTAAAAACAACAAAATCTGTGTTTTTGCAGGGGAACAAGCCACCCTGCACCCACTAATGTGGAAGGTTATGTCCCCCACACCCACTGAAAATTATAAAAAAAAAACCTCCAAGGTCTTACTACAGTGAGAAAAAGGGCAAATTCCCTGATTGCCACTGTACTGCAATCTCAATAGAAACACTTCAGGTCGATGGTATGGTCTCCACTATACAATGTTCAACATTCAAAACACTCAATAAGCTGATAAAAAACTGTGCTGAATTGAATTTTGTATTGGTTGGTTGTAAGGTGAAATATGATAGTTGTCTGGAAATAATAAAGCAATACCACCACATTTCCAAATTATATGGTCATCACTGATGATAATATAGCCAAGAGGTGTAACTTTGGAGTCATTTATGCTGGGTTTAAGCCAAGTTTCAGTTATAGAGAGAATATCAGGTTTATGCTGTGTAATCTATGCATGCAATTCAGCAATTTTTATGTTTATAGCATCTATAGCAGCAATTACTAGGGTTAGGAGTGGACTGTTAAAGGGTTAAAGTAATGTATGGAAGAAAATGATCTTGATGTTTATTGTAATAGTTGTGGCAAGGATTAGGATGAATGTCTCCTCCTAGAAGGATTTTATTATATTGGAAAATTATTGATACTTGTTTTATGGAGAATATGTTTCTACTTAATTTGTTTTGGTTTGAGGTGAAATAGAATTAATGAATCTATATTTGGAGTAAAGATGCATGCAAACAATATTAAAAAAAAAACAAAAAAATAAACCAGCCTAAACATCATTTTTTTGCAGAGGGACAAGTCCCCTACACCCCCTGGTAATTATATTTGCTAACCCTGAGATTGCATATTTCTCTACCCTAAGAATTGTGAGATCTCACATAACTGTCGATCATCTGTTAAGCCTATCAAAATTTGTCAGCTAAATAGATGAACTTTAATAGACCAACTTCTTATAGTGCACAGATTCCCAATTCAGGTGCTTAGACATAATATAAAAAACAACTCTTCTAATACACAAGAACATTTTTACCATTTTATTCAACAACAATGAACCAGTATCATTGTGAGCTTCATTAGTGTCATCGTGTGTGTGTGTGTGTGTGTGTGTGTGTGTGTGTGTGTGTGTGTGTGTGTGTGTGTGTGTATATATATATATATATATATATATATATATATATATATATATATATGTATATATAAATCTACTTTGAAATCCCAAGGCCCATATGAACAATGGTTATATACCCAAGATTAAAATAACAAAATTTGAAAATTTGAAAAACCCGAAATCAACTTTTTCCCAGGGTAAGTAAACACTTGGCCAGATGGAAACGAAACTCACTCCAAAGTAAGTAAAACCCACATCCTCCCTAACTATATATACCACCTCCAGGATCACACTGGCCAAGGCTCTTGCCACCCCCATAGTGCCTTTTTTAGGCAAGGCTCAAAAGACAAACCCACCTCCATAAACAACACAAGAAATGAGAAAACTGAGGGTAATGCTACTCAATGTGAGTAGTCTAAACCTCAAAATGCACGCACTCGAGGCACTCCTCAATATGGAGAGAATCGATATCTGTGCAGTAACAGAAACCTGGTTCAAGGCTCCAGAGAGCACCCCAGCACTACCAGGCTATAACTCATACCATACCTTTTGGCCACAGAATCTGGACCGAAATACAAAAGGCAGGGGTGCATCCATTTTCATCAAGGATACCCACACCTCCAAGTTAGTGGCACAGCATGAGGCCTTGGAGACTATCCATGTGCAACTAACAGTGGACAAAGCTGCTTTTCATATTGTAGCTTGCTACAGATCACCCACCTTGTCTCAGGACCCCTACTCAGCATTCCTGAGAATACTGGAAAATAAGAAGGTCCTACCTAACACCATGATATTGGGTGATTTCAACTACCCAAACATTGACTGGGAAAACTACTCAAGTACTACCTCCTTTGCCCAACGCTTCCTAGAGTTTATAAACTCAAACACCCTGGAACAACTGGTCACCACTCCCACAAGAGGTGACAACTTATTGGACCTGATCATCACCAACATGGGGGACAAATGTTCCACACCAGAGGTAAACCCGTCACTGGTAAGATCAGACCATAAACTAATCACACTGGACATCCACATCCCGACCCCACCCCCAGTCAAGGAAACCACTGTGAAAAACTTTTCAAAAGCAAACTTCACACTTCTCAAGACCGAGGTGGAAAGTTTCAAAGCCCCCTTGCTAAAGGATAATGCCGCCCAAACCGCAGAATCCTTTACAAATGCATTCTATGAGCACCTACAGGAATGCATGGATCGAGCCATCCCAAGTAAAACAAAGACTCACTCCTCCAAAAAGAGGAAACCAGTCTGGTGGACCCCGGCCATAAACAAGCTATACAACAGAAGGAGGAAACTATTACATGACAGAGCAAAATCCCAAAAAGGGAAGGCATCCCTGATCAGTATCAGCAAGAAACTACGATTCCTCATAAAATCATCTAAGGCCAGCTTCTAAAGAAAAATTGCCAAAGACTCTAAAGATAATCACAAAGCCTTCTTTAGCTATGTCAAGAATCTAGGTGGCAACTCTCAGATCTGCTCTGAGCTAGTGCAAAATGGAAAAAAATACACTGAACCAACTGACATTGCCAACATCCTGGCTGACAGGTTCAGTGCAAACTTTACCCCTCCCACCCCCAAAAGGGACCGTGTCCATCCCAGAAGAATGTAGAGCCCCAGACATCACAGACACACAGGTGAAAACAGCCCTTTCCAAAGCCAAAAACACAGCAGCAATGGGACCAGATGGTATCCCAGGCTGCGTCTTACACGAGTTCCAAAATGAACTAACCCCTCACCTAAATTCACTGTTCAAACTCAGCCTTACCACAGGCTATGTACCCAAAGAATGGTGTACAGCAACAGTTATCCCACTCTACAAAGGTGGTGCCACAACGGATCCTGGGAACTATCACCCTATAAGCCTGACTAGCCTGGTCTGCAAAGCTATGGAGCGCATCATCATGGAACCCATTAACAGAGACATTGGGAACCTCCAGATACTGGACCCTACCCAATTCGGCTCTATTAAAGACAGATTTTGTCTCCTAAACCTAGTTGACTTCTTTGAAACAGTTACCAAGGCCATAGATGGCGGAAAGGTAGTCCACACAGCCTACCTGGACCTTGCAAAGGCCTTCAATACCATTCCCTACTCGGGCATTATAGATAAGCTTACCAGCTTGAACATTAACCCCTATGTCATGAGATGGGTTGCCAACTGGCTCATAGATAGAACTCACATGGTCAGAGTTGCAGATGCCATGTCCGACTCTAAACCGGTTCCAAGTGGCATCCCACAGGGCTCAGTCCTGGGACCCTTCCTGTTTGGTATATACTTATCTGAGGTACAGGCAAGCATGGGAGGACTATGGCTGATCAAGTTCGCAGATGATTGCAAACTGGAGGCAATAATCGACTCTCAAGCTGACATAGACATCCTCCAGAAGGGTCTCACGGAGACGAATACCTGGTGTCAGAATCATGGCCTCAAGCTAAATGCCAAAAAGTGCATAGTCATCCCCTTTGGGAAAAACAAAGTGCCCATGAACTACCACATAGGTGGTAATCCACTAAGTACAGAAGATGTAATTAGGAATCTGGGGACCCAAGTAGATAGCAACCTCTCCTTTGATAATCACATTGCCAAAGTGGTTAGAAAATCCTTCTATGTAGCCCACCTAATCATAAAAGGGTTCACATCTAGATCAAGAGAGGTTATTGTGCCCCTCTACTCATTGCTCATCAGGCCCGTAATAGAGTACAATGCTTCATTTGGGATGTACCTTACTCGACACCTGCAACAGCTGGAAAGACCACAGAAGTACCTCACCAAGAGGATCGTGGGCCTCAAACAGATGCCTTATGCAGCTAGACTAAAGAAACTACAGCTCTACTCGGTTGCTTATCGCCTACTCAGAGGTGATCTCTGCCTGACGTACAAGGCCATGTCTAACCTGGAATTAATGGACATGCTCCACCTCAAGAAAGCCAAATCTCTTAGAACCACATGCTCTAGGGATTTAAACCTCAGCACAACAATAAATAGGACATGCTGGAGGGATAGATTCCTGTCCCAGAGACTTCCCTCACTCTGGAATAGAATCCCAATCTATGTTAGGCTAAGCCCCTCACTGACTCTCTTCAAGAGAAATCTTGACGAGTGGATGGGAAATTGTAAATTTACCCCTGGGATCACTTCAGTGGCTCTGCTGGACAGAGGCTCAGGAAACTAATCTAAAAGGGAGGTGAAAGCCAACACATTCTGGCTAGGCTTATAAATGCCCTTGGGCAGATAGCCTAGTACCTACCTATGAACCTATGAACCTATAAACACTACAGTGGAGAAAAGGGCATGTCAAGCAAGAGTTTACATACCCTGGGAAAAAGTCGACATTCGGGTTTTCAAGTTTCGCTGTTTTCATCTCATGTATATGATTGTCGATCATATGGGCATATATATATATATATATATATATATATATATATATATATATATATATATATATATATTTATATTTATATATCTTTTTAGAGAGCGAGAGAGAGAGCGATTTATTATTTGCAGTTGAATGGGCACACTGTTGACATCTGTTTGGTCCATTTGGTCGACATACACACAAGATCAGCCATCCCTGGGTAAAGGAATATTCCCTTTCCCAAGGGACTGTATGATCTCAGAATTAGTATACATAATTAGCAGTACATGTGGGGCTGCAGATGGGCTTGCCCTGTGCAAAACCACTTTCAATTGGTCGAAAGTGTTCTGAGGTCTAATGTGCTCCAAGGTAAACCTCAGAGCATGCGCACAATGAGTTGACGTTTTATGTTTCGACTTTAGAGCATTGATATCCAAAACACTGATGTTGTTGCCATTTGATAACAGACTAAATATCTAAAAATTAGGTCTAATACACATTTAGTCTAAAACAGAATTAGTTGAATCATACTGCATCTAAAACTTCATATACAACAACTATCCCCCACCTTGCTAACATCACAGTCTGACACAGTAAATCACTACTGGTGCATAAACTCATACTTCTAGAGTAGGGATAAAACATAACAATAGGCATCAGCAAGGTACAAATACCAATCAATATTAATTTGCATTCTAATTCCTATAACACAAAACTACACCAGCAGATATTTTCTATAACTTTACACATTTTCTATCATATGTGATTCCAGTCATTTGTGTTTCTGATGAAATTTATTTGAATTCAATTGTGATACTTTTTTAAATGAAATGTATTGTAGATCATATGTTCTACACACACACACACACACACACACACACACACACACACACACACACACAGATATATAGGATTACTATCATAAAGTTGAAACTGACAATAAAAAGTGTCTTCATGTTCGACTTTAAACATCGGAAATGAACATGTCCCTAATGTCGAAAACAGCTGTGTATTGTTGAAAATGTCACTCGCAACATTTCTGACAATCAACAGCACTCCCACCCATCCCGTAACTCCCTACCTAACTAGCCTAAACTCACAGTTATGCAGGGGGGCAAGCCCCCCTGCACCCCCCTGTGGGGGGCTGCATCCCCCACACCCCTCCAACTTAATATTCCAACTCCGAGATCGTACTAAAGTGAGGAAAGGGATGTATTTCCCTAACCGCACTGTACAGCGATCCCCTCACATGAGCAAACGTTATAATTGCGAATGCACAGTCCATTCGCAATGATAACGTTCGCTCACATAACCTGCCGAACTATGAAGTTTTCGAACATCTGTTATTTGAATACTTTATAGCCGTGCAATTGCACGCCGGCATTGTGATAGTAAACCATATATATATATATATATATATATATATATATATATATATATATATATATATATATTTATATGCGTATACATATGAGTGTGATTTGAGGATGGGCAACATAAGGTACATACGTTTAAATGTTACTGAGCAATTTCGAACAAGCTGCATGACATATGGTATGCTGGCTTTCTAAAGAGTCCACTCTTTAATGAAAATAGATCTGATAGAGATTAAACCTTGTCTACGATAGGCCACATCCTCAGTGTCTGAGCTGCAAGATAATGTACTCAGTTTAACACTTCAAGATATACTACCTCTCAACCTGATAATGCAAAAAATCTGGACAAAGCTTGACAAAATGGGGGTACAAATAGGGACATATTTTAAATACTGCTCTTATAAACTTAGAAAGTTGCTAGAGTAACATGATTTGTTTTAATATACATTTTCTGATGGATATAAAGTCTGAAACTCAAATGTATGTCATTATTTAGTGACTTCAGTCCTGACATAATTCCAGTGACTTGCCAGGAAAAAAGAGGAACAGGTCAAAAATATGAGCCAAAAAGCTGGACATTCTGTGAAAATCTGTACATTTGAGAGGTAATACATTGACATACATAGAAGTGTTCCCATTGCAATCATTCACTGCAAATTTGAAGACACAGCCCGGGTCACATGATACATTCCAGGCGTATTTCTGTCTTAAAGATGATTTTGTGAGTTTTTCTTGAATCAGATTTTATTGACTGTTGCATCATTAGTCATGATCTAGCTAAGGCTGACACAGATAACCTTAGGGAAAGACTTTAACATGAGTCTGCATAGGGGTGCAAGTCCAGCTCTCTTTACTCCTCACAATCAATGAGGTTTTGTTGATTGCGATCAATGATCTAACACACAATGAAACACAAGTCAATGAAGCTAAGTACATCCCTTGACATTACCAGTACTCAAGTAGCTAGTATGAGATATTCTCCTTCTTTTCCAAAAATGGTAATGATCTCTAAGTTAATAATATTTGCAGTTATACTATATATAGTTCAATTTTATTTATTTTATTTTTAGTTTACATTTGTTTACCCGGAAAGTCAGACTGGACACAGGTCCATTTTCAGCGGAGGTCTGGAGAGAAAAGCTCCACGTTACAATACATTACATGAGAGTAAAAAGAAGTAGAACATATGGCATATATACACATCAGGACAACATGCTGGTGATTAACAAACATGCATATAGCATATATACACACAACAGGACATCATGCTAGTGATTAGCATTTCTTACAGCAGACAATCAGAGGTACTTTTTTTTTTTCTTTTGCAGTAATAAGTTTTGTAAGGTAAATGTACACGGATTTGGAAGCTTTCAGGGGAGAAACTGTTTATACATAGCTGTACCCTGACAAATTCTTTTGGTATGGATTAGCCTGGTGAGTGGCATGAGCATAGCCAGTTACTTAGATAGTGGGTTTTCAGGAGTTTTTTTGAATTGACTAAAGGAGGTGGTAGAAGTTATTTGGCTTGGTAGTGTGTTCCAGGTTCCAGGTTCCAGGTGTTCATGCATATGCATTGTGACAATAATGTGAATTCCATAGATTCCACAGAACACAAGTACTACAGAAAAGAATCATGTTATGAAGTATCAATAATTTTCATACTTAAGTGATTTTTTTGTTTTAAACCCACTTTCTCCAGAAATCTCAACAGCAGTGAATCAGCCAGTTGCACACATTCATGCATACCTCTCAACTCTACATATTTTGACAGAATGTCCAAATTATTGCCTCATATTTTTGGTCTGTTTTCATAAAATGTGTGATTTTCTGCATTTATGTGGCAAATTAGTGAAGACTGAATTCACTAAATAAATAACAGGCATTTGGATTTCAGACTTCAAATCCTTCAGAAAATGCATGGTAACAGAAGAGCTTTCATTCTAGCATTTTTTTAAGTCTATAAGAGCAATATTTAAAATTTGTCCCTATTTTTAGGGTTTTGTCCATATTTTTGTGCTAAGAGGTTGAGAGCTATATTTATATGGCAGATAGGTTCCGCAGTCCATTCTGTATTTTCACCTAGAGGCATTTTCAGGAGAAAATTGTCAGCTTCCTGCTTGACACACTGTCTTTAAGCTGGCCTGCAGCAGCTGTAATATTGGTCCTGCTTCATTCTTAGTCCCTTGCAGTAGTTTAAATTGAATATCTACTATCTTGTTCTTAGTCTGAGTTTACTATTCAGGATTATGATGAGTTTACAACTCTGGACTCCAAAGTGCATGCATCCGATGTGGGCTGGGCCATTGTTCAAGGAATCATCTTGCCTAAAGGTATTGGGTTAGTCCTTTAAATGATCATTATGTTGTTTCAGTTGAATGGAGATTTTCCATCATTATTAAAATAATCTTTATTTAGTTATGTTTGCATTTCAGCTCCACTTGCTTCATTTTACCTTATTTATATTATTTTTAAATGTATGTTTCATTAAGATCAGTGTTTTGTTTAAACCTTTATAATTGAAGGTAAAATTGATTTTCAGGCTTGCATTGTTTCTCCTCTTAAGAATGCTGGCTTAGATGCTGAAAATCTATTGTAGACCAATTGCAAACCTTTATTTTGTCGGTAAGGTTCTTCATGAGATTGTATATGCATAGTATTATCTCTTTTGGATGCCTGTTCGAGTTTCTTTTGAATGTATGGTCTATTCCTGTCAGTTTTTTTTTTGTCTAGACATAGTACTTAAATCCTGTTTGGGTGCTTAGCTTTCTCCTTGTTGCTACAGATCATCATTGTTATTCTATCTTGGTATTTTTTTAGAACTATCTTAAGTGTGCCTTCGTTGAAGGTTGGACATTGAGCTGGCACCTGGGCGTTTGTGAAAATCTACTGCCAATCATTAGCGGACCGGAGTTCCGCTGTGGTGACTCCTAACCGGGGAAAGCCAAAAGACAAACAACAACAACATCTTCAGTATTTGACTTTGTAGCTCATGAGATCTTGCTGGACCATTGCACTCATTGCTGTTATGTGTTGAGTGCTATATGCCAGTGACTTGCATTTAACCTTTCTGGTCATGCTCAGAGGAGAGTGTCAGGGTAGCACTTCATCACACTTTCCATGAGATGTAGAGTGCTGCATAGCTCAGTTCAGGGTCTGCTGTTGTTCCTCATATAGTTGATGCCCATTGTTGACATTCAAACGAGAGGGTTGAATTTCAACCGTTTTGCTAATGACATGCACCTCCACCTCTACTTCCCTTAAAATTCTGTCACTCTTAAAAATAGTTGCAGACTTTGAATGCATTCATAATAGGTTAAAATTATATATATATATATATATATATATATATATATATATATATATATATATATATATATATATATATATATATATATATATATATATATATATTATGACCATTCGCAGCACCATCTCTGATTCATCTGCTCATGTTTTTTTCCCCCTGGACATCAGTTATGGTTGTGGAAATCTGGAATTTTGTTGAAGGTACAGAACTTATGTGTAAGTTCAAAGGACTCACTTAGATTCCTCTGGAAAATGCCCCTTTGCTTATCTGGGACCT
Organism: Protopterus annectens; assembly: GCF_019279795.1. Lineage (NCBI taxonomy): Eukaryota > Metazoa > Chordata > Ceratodontiformes > Protopteridae > Protopterus > Protopterus annectens. The sequence continues at coordinate 1,136,592,722 of NC_056746.1, forward strand.
TATTTTTGGAACCTCCTGCTTGGTTTATTGATATCTGCCTATAGCTTCAGTGGGTTGCAAATCATGTTAAATCTGCAGTTTTGAATTAACCTTTGACGCTGGTTGAGGCTTACTTTTGTCTCAGAACTTATTAGGAATCTGGCTTAACAGTAAGTGCCTCAGTTATGTTTTATAACTGATCCGTTGATTGTTTTAATTTTTTGATTAATTTATAACATACTTATTCTTTGTAGTAGTGGCTAGATAATATGCAGTTACAATTTTTGAATTTGAATTTGAATTATTAAAATGATGGGATGCCTGAGTTTCTTTACTTTTGACTATCTCATCAGGCTGATAACTTTAATGTCTCTGGAGTGAGGTAGATACAACATAGACCATTAAGCTGGTTTCAGGACAAGCTGTGGTAACTTAAACAGCAGTTTAGATAGAAAACGTCATAGAATCATCTGTCAAGTCATGACTGTGACCATTTGGCAAGCTGTCTGAAGCCATTTGCAGGAACCCTGACCAGTGTCTGCCTTTCCATCTGTAGCATCAGTGATAAGTCTTGTCCTGAATTACAGTCTACTCATTTAGGTGTACCATGATTCAAAATGATTGATCTTGATGCTATAATTAATGAATAAATGGTATTAAAACTTAACTGAACAATTTCAGGATATTCTGAGTAACACTAACAAGCAGATGAGATTGTTATATTGGAGGAAATTAATATCTAACTCCTAACTTCAGCCATGGCAGTGATGGATGCCCATGTTAAATCAACTGTTCTTTCTGTTTTTCTTTTTAGTTTTTCACCTACACATGCCACACTGTCCATAGTTTTGTATCACCTGTTCAATTTGCATGGATATATTAAGCCTATATATTGTGTCTCAGGATCTTCTCACACATATTAATATACATGCATGAGATTTAAGCAGTGTTTAGTAAATTTGGGTTACACAACTGATTAGGTTTAATATTTTTGTTACCTTTAAATATAAGCCCTTGAATGCATGGCAGTTCAGTTCTGAAGAGAAAATATGGCCTGAGCAGGTGAAGTATTTATTTCATACCATTTGCCCATTCTCTCCTGATGACATACAGTAAACTTATGGTGAATTTCTAGATCAGCTCTGGTAGCTGCATTCAATTCTTGAAGCTTTTCAGTAGTCATTGCCAGTTGTGCCATAATCCCTATCACTTCAAAGCCTTCTAGCAGATCCTCTTTGCATTCTTTGAGATACACTCTAGTAAGGGTATCTGTAATTAGCATGAGCTTTTCAGGCTTTATTACACTTGAAGACCATACTTACATAATTCTAGAAACAATTTCTGCAGTTTAGCTGGTGCCTTGTTTAAGAATTTCTTAAACATGCCTTGAAGTAGTTTATGATCAGGTTCTATACTCGTATATCTCCCATATGCATTGTCAAGGAACTTTTGCCAACCAAGTATTATTGCAAATATTTATTTCGCTATCTGAGCTCAGAATGTTTGTGCATCTTTTAGTATCTTAGATTCCACTGGCCTATCTTCCAGTAATAGGACTGCTTCTATCACTTGCTGACTGCATTAACTTGCAGGGTGTAAGTAATGCTACCTCATAATATTTCAGTAACGGTACAGTGATTTCCAACCTTTTAAGTAACTCAAGCCACTTTTCTTGATTTAATTAAGAACACTATATTGCATCACGCTCTAGTAGATTTCCTTAGTAGCACTGAGATCTCTGAAAAATATACAGTAAACTTTGACACATACTGTACCATTACCAAGAAATGCATAAAATAAGATTTGTCAGTAGGTTTCTACATGTTCATGACCAAATTATCATTACCCAGAATCTGTCTGTTGAACGTTTTCTCAGTTAATAGTCCACGTACCTCAAAGACGCAACAGCTATACCTGGTATTGGTGAGGTTTAAGCCATGCAGTCTCAGTCTGTTCAGCAGCTTTATTACTCATTTGTCACCTTTTTGCCTTGTAGCACCTCAGATTATAATGTCATCAGTAATGAAAGTACCTCCTTCTTGGTCATATTTGCTAGAACATGCTGGAACACTTCTGGCTTTGATAAAATCCCAGAACTCAACCTTAAAAAAATGTTTCTGCATACTGGCACCTATGTCCCTTATTGACAGAGGTAGCTTATAAATGCCTGGCCCTCAATGTCATGTTTGGATACAGGATGCCATTACTTTTTTGGGAAAATTTTAACTAAGCTTAGAAGGCCCCTAGGGTCATTAGCTTAGTAGCAATCTATCCATGACTCTATGAATAAGGAATAAAATAAATATGGAACTTGAATCATGCATTTTTTTACCAAAGTCACTAGTTTGAAGAAAGTACTTTAAATTAGCTGGCAGAAGGCATAGTACCAAGCACATCATCAAATGTCTGTAAATGATGATATTATCTATTCATCTTTTTATTGAAATCTTGCAGATCAGTGTAGATTCTGACCTTGTGCAGCTTAGTCACAGCCACTATAGTATTTACCCATTCTGAAGGTGTTGTCCTCTTAAATCTTACTTGAAATTACTCGATATCTTTTTAATTTTTCCCAGTTTTAGCTATAAATACATGGGTACTATATGTGGAGGAGCTTATGGTGGCAACATTTTGACTTTAAGAATCCCAAACCCTCAAAAAAAATCATCATAGCTTTTTAGACTATCACTGCCCTCTCTTTGCAGTTGTAATGAAGTGTGCATTGTAAACATATTCTCTCATTAATTACAGTGAGATGTTTGGCATTTGACATTCAAATATTACACTTTTTACATGAGAGTTGCAGCTTACACATAGCGTTTGACTGTCCCTCTGCTTTATTTGTACTAGCATTGCTCAAACATTTGACTTGCTTTCCAGCTCATGTATTTTTACCTCCCTGTCATACTTTTCCACAGCACTGCATTATAGCCAGCTTCTTCCTATCACAGTGCCAAAAAATTGCATATGTTTACTATGCACTGTATTTTGCCTTCAGATCTGTAAGCAAATCTATACTTTTCATCTGGGCAGAATATTCTCTTTTTTTCTCTTTTTTCATGCCAAGAGTCACACAAGCTGCTCTGCCTAATACATTTGGTTCCTTCAGTTGTGTGTGGCAAACTGAAACAAATAAACCGCTAAGAGGGATCATCCCAATGGCCTAACTTGTGCCCAGAATAAAAATATTGTATACAGCAAACTTAGTCAGCGTGCAGTTTAAAATCACAGCATTTTGTATGTAAACATCATCATTCTAATATATGCTGTGCCACAACAACTGTAAATGGATGCCCTGCCTTTAGTTCATAGATTTTTTTTTACCTAGTGAGATTTGGGTATTGACTTCATTTCTATTGCCATTCACACACCCTGGTCATATCTGAATGCATTAATATTGGATTTATTATGCTAAGTATTCACTGTTTGCACTTCATTTGTACTCCAGGCATTTCAGGTTTTAATAGTTCACTTGTTTGCACAACATTAATATCCTGTTGTTATGACTTTTACAGTTTAACCACAGTCTGGTAAAACAATTATTGCTTTACAAAATATATCATTTTCTTTTTAATTCCAGGGCATGTTTTTTCATGCCAGCATCCACAGCATTCATAAAGGATGTGGCTTCTACATTTTTGTTTATCAGGTGTAGTCTTATTTACAATGTAGTCACCTTCAATTTTGCTATTTATTTATTTATTTATTTATTACAGTTTCTAGGCATTATTGTCACGTTATTTTCACACAGTGTCTATTTTGCTAGGTTCAACTTCTCTGCCATTTTAAGTTGGACATTCAACAATTCAGGCAGATGACTCATGTCTATGACTTTTTTCAGTATTTATTATTTGAGCCCCATCCATGGAGTCACAATGTTGAAGACTGCACCAACATCCCTGAACCCTATTTATACCACCTCTGAGGTCATAAAAGCTTAGAGAAAATGTATATATTCATCTTAGAAATGTGTTCTAACTGTTGGTATGAAAGACTGCACCAGTCTTGGTAAATGAGTCTAACTTCTCAGCAGATAGAAGATATTGTCGTTTCTCAACAATAAATTGTTGGCGCTATTCTACCGTTTGTGGATTTTAATTTTTTATTGGTGGCAATATCACATTGGTTTATTATGGTTCTAAGATATTTAGAAAGATTGATAGAGAAATTAAAGGAAAAAAAAATACATGCACAAGAAAAACTGTTAAAGGCCTCAAATGGAAATGTGTATTCACTAATACAACAGATTTGTGAAAAAACATTACTTAGCTCTAGATCAGATATACTGGAATTGATACAACAGTTTATAATCATTTAGAAAAAAATCAAATATGGCAATGAAAAAATGGGAACAAAAGAAAGTGACATGGGACAAATGATCTTTTGTTGCTAAGTAAAGCCACTAAAAAATTATGAAAAGGGAGAGAATCTAAGTAGGGCATGAAGAGATTCCATAAAATCACTTGACAGCATTCCACATTCATGGATAAAGGAATGCTTTCAGATGCATAAGATACTCCCAACATTGATCAATTACATCATAGTGACCAGAAAAAAGTGGTAAACCACTCTACAATTGAGCTACAATGAAAGACAAATTATTACCTCATTGATTACATTTCAAAGGGGAATATTGCAGGGTTATTCTCTTCTGCAACTGCTGTTTTATCTTGGCCTTAACCCATTAAGCTGTTTATTAAATAGATATGACTATGGTTGCTATCTGGTTCCCAGAAACTAACCCTTATAAAAATATTTAATTTATTTTTTTGTGGATGACTTAAAATTATATAGTTTATCAGATAATGAGTTGAAAGCACAATTACAAATGGTTAACACGTTCTCGTATGTTAGAATAATGTCATTTGCTTGCGTTAAGTGTGAAAAAGCAACATTTAAATCAGGAAATCTGCAGCACCAAGAAAATATTAATCTGTAACAGGAAAATGATACAGAAGAATTTGAGTGTATTATAGTGTATAAATATTTGGGAATAGATGAAGAACTGGCAATAAAATATTAGCAGATAAGAATAAAACTCAGTAAAGAATACTTCATAAAAACAAAATTATTATTGAAAACTGCCTTGGCATCTCTGAATAATGTCCAAGCTATAAGCCAGTTTTCTCTTTCTGTTCTAACTTTAAGTTTTAGGGTGATTGACTGGCCCCAAAAAGTATTGGATAAAGTGGGCAGGAAAATCACTGTATACCAAGTTTATACATTCCCCACTCTGAAGGAGGTATGGTCATCCTCAAAGCTCATTATATGTGTAGAGCTGCATTTTTGGGACTGCATACATATCTACTGACCTTACCAGATCAATACACAGTGAAACTTTTAAAACACGAGGAAAAGAAGTTAATTGCTTAGTTTAGTAGAAACATTTTGGTGTGAGATAGGAATAGAAATCAAACTAGAATTAAACAAAATTCAGACAGCAACTGAATGACCCAAATATCAAAAGAAATAATGTAAAGAAAAAGATGAGAAGAGAAGGAAAGATAATTGAAAAATCCATAAATATAGTGGCAAGTGCAGAGATCTCTTAGAACAACCTCATGTCGCTCAGGATTCGATGCAGAAATGGTTAATTAAAGCTGAATTGAAACCAAAAGATGAAAGGTTAATAATGGCAGCCTATGTTGGTTTACAAAGTCCATTGAACATGAGGGAGAGACAGGCAAATACAGAGTCTGTAAAAAGAAAGAACTGGAAACAGTCACACATCTTGTTGTTGGGTGTGATACACTTTAATGGTAGAGGGCCTGTATCCTGAAAGGCACAACAATGAGACAAGACTGCTGCATTGTGGCTTGTGCAAACACTACAATATAAGAAGTAACTGAGAATCAGTCACAAAGCACCGAAGAAGTTTATATCATGTGGGATCATCCATTGCCAACAATTCAAAAATAAACACAAGAAAAACAGATATAGTAGTCCAAGAAAGAAAGACAAAAAAGTAACTTGATCATTGATATTGCTATACCTAGTGATTACAGAGTGTTATGTACAAAGACACAAAGTCAAAATACTAGGATTTGCAGGCAAAAATGAGAACAATGTGGAAGAAAGATACCCAGACAGTTCCGACAGTAGCAGGAGCAACAGGACTAAGAAAAATAATTTACAGTTGTACTTAGATAAGCAATAAATACATGTAGCAATGTATTAATTATAGAAGAAGTGAACTCGGGACTGTGCAGGTGTTAAAAAGAGCACTTTTAACTAAAAGCAAAGACTGAAACAATATTAATTTCTTGAACTTTAATAGTACCCCAACTTAGGAAAGGAGTCCATTCTCATCAAGGTAATAGAAACCCAAAAGACTTAGATGAATTAAACCATGAGAATGAATGGATAAGTTGGGTCTTATCCCAGCAAGAACAAATGAGTCTGTTAGTACATAGGCAGACTGAGTGGTAGGCTTGATGGTGAATGCAGGTCTTATGGACTCAAAAATAAAAAAAAATGGCTACCCTTCTAGAAACTCCATCTGCAATAAATTTGGTTACAGTGCCTAAAATACATGCCAGTCTTGTAAAACATTCTACTGACCTAGAAGTGGCAAAGTTCCTTCATTATTTTATGTATAAAGATGTTCTTATGCAAAAGGACAAATTTGAGAAAAATGTGGATGCTACTGAAGACTTCTAATCAAGAGACAAGAAATTAAATAAGAAGTTCCTCTGGTTTGGCCACTTGCCAGCATCATTTCATAAAACATTTTAACACCTAGATTGACCTTTCACTAATCTGACTAGGACAGGATGCACTTGCTGGGCGTATGGACTGAGATGGTGTACAGGGAATTTTCTTTGTTAAAAACGGCCTTTTTGCACAAGTATTTAAAGATCAGTGCCCTAACATGGTAGAGTGAACATAATAGATTGACACAGTATTTTCTTTGTCGAACACAACTCTTTTTTGTGCACTCTGACCTGGTAACAGCCAGCTTTAAAATTAATTTATTTTGTAGGCAGATATCACAGAGGTTCTTTCTGACATTATTGCTGTCACAAGTGTTATAGGGAAGGGATATCATGTCTTTTACCTATAAATAAATGTTGTCCAGTTTAGAGAAAGATAAGTTTTGTTAATCATATAGTAATTCCTATTTGGCTGTTCTTCCATCTCATCTATAGAGTCTCTTAAAGCTGGTCATCCATTGCTAGGATAACAATCCTTGGATCACATGGTAATTATCTCTGTTTTAATACAGTTTTGCCTATAAGGCTCCATCAGCCCATCTCCAGTATCTGTCATCTCTTACCACTCAGTCCTATTTGTGAACCTGAAATATAGGTATGTAGAGCAGAATGGGACTAGCAGAATCAAATGTATGTTTTGATTCAGACTCAGTGGAATTAATAGGATGAGACTGCCTGAAGCTTAAATGCAGAACTCATGATCATATGGCACTGTCGGGGCTGATGAAGTCTAGGAAAATGACACAAGTCACTTCACCAGAGGAGGTCAAGAGAAGTGCTTAACTCTGTCTGAAACAAGAATGAGCCATTATTGGAGCCATACATAAGAACGTTTGCATTTTTCAGGAAAGAAAAAGTGCGTGTGTTTGTGTGTGTGTGTGTGTGTGTGTGTGTGTGTGTGTGTGTGTGTGTGTGTGTGTGTGTGTGTGTGTGTGTGTGTGTGTTTTAATTTGAGTAAACTGAACAGGTGAAGGCCTATGTGTTTGTGGCTAAAGCTGTTCATGACAAGAAAAGACAAAAGAGAAAATAATGTGCAAAATTAATGGATTTAGTGTAAAGCTGATATGTTGTGTTTGTAAAAAAATGACTGAAACGTAGCAGCAGTCAAAAATAAAAGCATTGCTGCAATTAAATATATCAAAAATATTACTGTTCCAGTGACTGAGTGAAAATATTAGCTGCATTTAAATTTGATTCCAAGAGACTGTGTATATCATAATGATGTTTTTATAGCTTTACAGTCTTGCCCTATGTGCAGTGTGTGTGTGTGTGTGTGTGTGTGTGTGTGTGTGTGTGTGTGTGTGTGTGTGTGTGTGTGTGTGTGTGTGTGTGTGTGTGCCTGTCTGTGTATTGTAATACCATAAGAAAATTTGCTAAACTTGAAACAGCTTTCAAAGAAAACATGAGTGAGAGATGATTTAATTTGACAGGCTTACAGTCTGGATACAAATTCTGGGATTTCTAAAAAAACACTGCAGTGCAGTAGGTAAAATAATATGATGTGTGGTTGCAAGGTAAGGACAATTCAGAGTCACAGTTAGGGCAGCTGTGCTAGGCAATGAAAAACCACAGCAAGTATACTCTGTAAATGAATATATAATGAGATGCTAATGAACAACATTATTATACATTTGATAAGAAAAAAAAATACTGGTGTTCATGCTGATAACTCTTTTGCAGTCACAAGGTTTAACAGTCGTAAAACTTTCTGTTTGTTAGTAACTTTATTATACTATCATAGCAACTCAGAAATGTATAAAAATAACATGAAGATGCACAACAACCAGTGAAGTTATTCACAAAAAAAATCCCAGTGTGTAGAAACAGGGACATGTAATTTTAGGACTAGCAGCAGGTTTAACACAAATGTATATGTATGAGGTCATCCTCTAGCTGGTATCACTGAGATATTTGTTGTCATCTGCCATACCATAGAATGATCCATCTGCACGTAAAATTTAATCTCATCCATGACACAGAAACAGTGGACTGCTACCGTGTAGACAGAGGCATCATGATAGAGCTTGCAGACATGTATTGCCTTCTATACTGGCTTATGGGAAGCATAGAATACATATCCCTGTGAAATACCAAGGTATGTGTAGCTTTGAGAATACTGGTTACAGGGACTTTCCAGCAACCAAATGAGTCATGGTGGGCATATCTCAGACATCTGCCTCAAGGATAGTACACCAGTTTCTCCATTCCATGCTACAGCAAGTAGAGGAGCATATGTTGCTTTCATGCACCACAGAGGAGAGAAACAATGCTGTGTAACTGTTTTAAGAACTGGCCCATTTACTTGTGGAAAGACATTGGTTGCACTCATTTTGACATCAAGGCCCTGGCTGATGAACAGGGGCAATGGTATATCAGCCATAATGGATTTGACTATCAGATTCCAGGTGTCTGCCAATCCAAGGGTATATTATACAATGTGTCAGCATATACCCCATAATTCCTTCATCTGGTACATTAGCGATTCTTGGTGTGTGATTTTTTTATGAACATCTTATTGCTGTTGCCAGATATTCCTATGAGTTATAACTTATGACACTTTTGCCTACAGGAAACATCACTGAATGTGTGTCTAGACTGATAAAATCCTCCTGTCACTGTCTAGATGTCTCTAATTATGCCCTGTGATATGATTAAGAAACACGCAACAAAATATTTCCTGTGTTTGAAATATTGCCCATGTTATTACTCAAACAATTACCGCAGGATACTGACCCATACTATGAGGAAGACCTGCGGTGAGCAGTGAAGGAGGTGCCTGTTGAGGACCTCATATAGGAGCCGGCTGTAGGGGATGAGCATGCAATGCAGAGGCAGGTAGCGGGCGCCATGGCACTGGCTAAGAGATGGTGCCTGGTTCACAAATATTGGCCACACCAGACATAACAAACATTAACATTGATGTGAGCAATATTACAAGCAGGCTTCTGCTATATCCTGCATAGACTGGACAAACTTGGCATCAGTCACAGGGTATCCTGATAACAGATAATTGATGTCAGTGCACAATTATTGTCATATGCACAGGTGGGGCAGGTAACAATGACAGGTGTCAGCACTGGACATTGTGGGCTGGCTACAATTGTGGGTGAACATGAGTGCCTTTCTCTGGTGATTATGGTCAGCACTGAAGACTAGTTAGGACTTTGTTGTGGTGTACTTAAGCAGAGGTTGGTAGTCCCAGTTTGTGTGTGTGTGTTTATGGGCACAAGTCCTGCAGAAGATGCTGCACTGTGCAGAATTCTCAGCAGTAAAGCTAGAGCACTCTCAGGAGTTATCTGCATTGACTGTGTGCATCTCTGCTGACAGAAGCAACTTCTCTGAGGATTGCCAGTGGCACAATCCATAGTGAGCTCAAGGGATGGAGTGCTTTTGAGTATGAATGGAAGGACATACTACAGGTGGATTTGGCACATACACCCTCATGTGCTTTAGTGTCCATGTCATCCCTCAGTGTTCTCAACACTGCCTGTAGGTGTGGAGATGGTGATGCTATGGGACCTTGAACATGTCATCACACTTCAATAGTGGGCTTTGTCACTAGAAATGGAAGAGGATCAACCATTAGAAAGGCAATGCCCATGATATGCAGTTACACATTGTCACTGGGAACCTACAAATTCCCTACAGTGGCTTTCAAAAAAGACGCATAAATGAGCTAGGCCCTTGCTGAGTTCATCATGTTGACCATGTAGCACATCAATCATCAATTAACTTTGCTGTCACTGTAGTGATGTCTGTCAGTGCCTGTATGATGGTTGTACACATTTGCTGTATGGTAGCCATAAAGACATTCAGCTCCAGAGTTGGGTGGGATCCATGGCACTGTCATTCACCAATACACTAACACCTACCTCCCTCCCCATGATAAAGGAAGCTGCCAGCAACCATGGATATCTCTGCCACAATGAAAAAGGATCAATGTGTGCTGAGGTGTCCACCAACTTATGTCCCTCCATGTCATACAGAGACTAAGAAGTTGGTTGTACATACAAAAGAGCATTTTCCAAGGAAGGAGCGAGGTGGTATGTCTGCCAAAGTACCTGTGTCTAACACTGGCATCAGGAATGTAGACTGCACTGGTCTGTGGTAGCCATCATTATTAGGCTCAGTTCCCGGCATCAGGCATGACAATATCCACAGTGGAGTATCCTAACAAGAAAGCACATGTGAAAACACAGAAACACACTGGATTATATTAAAACACACTTCCCAATCACTGCATCCTAGTAATGGTAGAACTTTAAAACAAAGAGACATAAAACATCTATAGGCCACATACCTTGTGCAGATTAATGCTGCTGCTGAATTTCCAGCATGTCCGTAAGAACAAAATTGCCCTACTCCGTAAGGGTATAGGTATGTGTCTGGTAGGTTGCACTGCATGTTATATATGTTTGGTAATACCCACCTGGAGCAACAGCCTCTGACACCTGAGGTGCTAGGTGGAGCTCCTCACCAAGGCTGAATCCTCCATCAGACATGAGGAACATGTCATGACCTCCAAGGCGGAGAGGACAGGATCTCCTCCATGTCAGCTAGAGGTTAGTCCTTTAGTAGACCTCCCATCTATTTCCCTCTACTTCTTTGCCAGTTGGGCTATCTTGTTGTATGCATTAACCGTCATATCAGTGGCTCTTCATCATACTACGTCTTGAGTGCGTTTATGGGCAACAATAAGAATGACCTGCTCTATGATGTCCCACCAGTCATCATGATATATGGTGCACTCTTTCTTTTCAATAAGGATCATCCATCAGCCATGCTCATGGTAAGGCTTTAAAAATGTCATTCTCTGCCTGGGAGAATGTCTTCTTCCTTCTCCTGTCATTTTCATTTTTTTCCTGAAAATGTAAGGATACATAGATGTAAGCTGTTGGCATGTTATAACCCTCCTGCCCACATCTGAGCAACTCAATATAAAGGACACTGTTTCTATATACTGTGTTATATCTGTCTCAGCAATAGAAATGTGCCACCTGCAATAACTGCCAGCCATTTAGTGGCAGTCAGTATAGCATCAAATGTGGATCTCTGACACGCACAAAACAGCAGCAGCATTTACCTGCAGAGAAGTACTGACCATACCCCAGGGATATATGAAACATGTCATGTGTACTGTGTGTCAGTAGCGCACAACATCACACATGAAGCAACCACCGTAATGGTGTATGGGTAAAGTTGAGTTCCCCTATACCCTGTCTGTTGGTATAAATGTTGCAGTGCTGTGGAGTCTACCAATGTACCTCAATGCTATCTATGTCACTCATCTCACCCATGTCATACACTGTCAATGAAAGCACAGGTGTAAGACCCTTGACCTTTGTATGTGAGTAGCACAATGATAGGCTGTCACCCAATTCAGGCAATCCATGAGCATGTTATTCTCCCCCCACTATGACCCATGCACTGCTTGCTACTTGTACATGTCAGAACAGCTCCCCCACAAATGATGTACACAGCAACTTCCGGCAGATGTATTACAAACCAGTCCTTATGTACAACCTAGGTTTAATGACCAGTTAATCCAAAAAACAATCCCAGAAACGCAGAAGGAAAATGTAATTTCCCCAGCCTTCCACTGAGCAATACTTGGTCTGCACTTATAGGCATGGCATTTCACCCCCACGCCACTCCCAACCTCCCTCCCAAAATCCAAACCAAAACGTTCCATGGGAATGATAAGAAAAGGAAACTCCACCAATGGTTGTGCACTCTGTAGCTAATTGCAATTACACTCCCTAGCACAGGTTAAAATGGCTACCCCCTCAAAAACCACCTGAGATGCTGTATGAACAGACATTTATCATACAATCATCTGCCAAGCAAGAATTGCACACCAATTGTCCTCAGAACTCCAGTGCCCCCACACTACTCATGGCACAGAGAATAGTGTTTACAGTTACGTATACCCATAAAATATACAGAAGAACAAAACTAAGTCAGCAGTATGACACCCACAGTTCCTGACATAAGTGCAGGGCCTATGTGCCCTATCTCCTACAAAACTCAACTCAGGTCTCATGGTCCTGACATTAAAGTACAGTATCAGCACACTTCATAGGGTAAACATTTCTTGGTTGGATAAACCTCCCCTATTCAGCAGTGAGATGTCAGCTTAACTGTCAAAAACCCCAAGAAACTTTGTGTAACTCAACAAGCACCAGGGGTCTGCTTGTCACTTATAAACAATAGTATACAGCATTCATTTATCTTTAATCCTCCACAACTGGAAGCTGTTCTTCCACTTGCCTGTCCACATATCCCACGTTTGCTCATTGTTGGATATCTCCAACATAGTTTTCTGCTGGAGGCTTCACCCAACTCGTTGGGAAATTGACCTCAGTGGTATTCATTAATAGGCCAGGGGAGTGAGAGATTCAATGGGAAGTAACAAACACAGAGCCTGGAAGCCATTGCTCTTGTGACAGTCAGTCATTTTCTCTAGCTGTAAATGTACAAGGATGTAAAAGCATTATTTTTACCTCCTTGTGGTAAGCTACGATGTTCTCCAAGGCTTCTGGTCTTCAACAGAGGTTGCATGGGTGGTATGTTTTTCGTACCCTCCACTCACTATAGAAGATGTGGCTGCTGGCCACTTTGGAGACAGACAAATAACTCAAAGGCAGTGAGTCTGTTTGATCAATTGGTATCCCAGCTTTAGAAACAGACTCCTGACTGCATGAGTCTGTGCATAAAACTGGGCTACCAGTGGATCGGATAGATGCCCTTCCTTTTCTTCATTGGGTTGGCTCCAACTGTACTTTCTTAAAAGTCCTAAACAAAATATTACATATAGAAAGTTAGTCTGCTTATTTACAAACTATAAGTTATGTAACACTGTAAGCATAGCAAAGAAACTGTATTTATCACACAATTTAAGGGCTCATAACATAATAATTAGGCTGATGAGCTAATTTCAAGTGAAGGCTTCTGAGTCGCATTTTTATAGGTGCCTATATGTAACATATCATTATGGCCCTTAGAGACAACAAAGAGCAGCAATTGAAGCAAATGTGAGAGATGCAGTCTAGTGATACTCTACATCATTCTGACATGGTATGTACGTATGAGCCATTATATGGTGGCAGTGCAACATCCATGAAAACTCAGTGCCAGCTGTTGCGTATCACATGTCAGAAGTAATAATGTACACTGACGTAAAAGAGATACCAAATTCCTCTAGACTGTGATCTTTGAAGTGGGTATGGTTTCCACAAGTACTAAGAGTGGCAGGACTTCTAGTAGTGAAGAATCCAAAATAGTTCTGCACTTCATGTACAGAGAACACAGGCAGCATATGCCTGATGACTCTGTGTATAAGATGGATCTTTGGCACAGTCATGACTAGGCAATAATTTCTGCAACTGGTATTAACTTTTTTGTTGATTATTGAAGGCATCACTACAGTGTCTTCAGGATGCATCACCTAGATATTCTGCTCCACTGACAAGAAGAGGCCAGATAGTGAGCTGTTGAGAAGTATAGTAAGTAATCATAAAGGGTGAGCCAGCAGCATATTGTAGAGGAGTAAAGCACTGATTATAGCCCAAGTGCCCTTAGTTCGATTAATAGTTTGGACATCTGAGGTGCAGACAGGGGAAGGATGCACACTTGGATTCTCGCTGAAATCGATTCCTGGTGTATGTTAGAAACTCATAGGACAGCATTGCCTAAAGTTGGAATAGGTGGCAGACCTTGGTTAAGTTGCTCTAGAGACAGGATGATGCATCCTCATTGCACATCCATCTACTGATCGATTACACATCTGCAGGGGGAATAAGAAAGTTAGAGTGATACAAATAACAATCAGCAGCAATATGATACTGCATTAATAAGCCTCACTCTCATCTCTTGTCCCAAGCAAGGGTCAGAGTACGTCCTGTGGCAGAATTGTAGTGGCTAGTTGACCCAATGTATGAGAATATGCCAGGTAATAGTCAGCTGTGAGATGATCAAAAATTGCAAAAAATAAAAGTTAAATGCTTTCATGTCATGCACATTTTAGGTTTAGGTATTGCATAACTACAAGGGCCCTTTCAGGGCATATTTTATGTACCTTTTCATTTTTAATACTATTTTTAAGGTCCTGAGCATTTACAGGAGAACATTTTCCGACTCTCTGAATACAAGGGTAAGCATTTTAACAGTGATACTATAACTAAATATAGTTGTCATACCAGAACATTCCCTTAATGAGTGCATGTGTTTTGGTTAATTGTAGCATACATGGGCTACAACACTACATACCTCTCAACACACCCAATGTTTCAATGGTGACATGAGAACCAATCTTTCTACATGTACATGCATCATGCCTACTGCAGGACACTGCCACACGTCCAAGGCTGGCAAACCACTAGCATTGTGCATTGCCACAGGCCTGGAGGTCCTACATCAAGCAACATTCAAATCCCCCCATATTTGGCTGTACTGGCCAATAAAATGCTTATGTATGTGCCACTTGTATATGGCAGACTCACATCATTCTGCCTTTATGACTACTCTATCTGTTAAAGCTTGGCTTGCATCATAGCATTTGCCCACCATATGCTGACATGTATCTGTGGTACAGTCACTATAAAGTCTGTTTTTAGTACCTCACACTGCAGTGATGCATATGTCGCCATATATATGCTGCTCAGGTACCCATGTCACTCAGTCCCTTCCTTGCCCATTTCCTTTATGTTATATGCATACAGTCATGCCCACAAAACTTCCATGGGATCTGTTTTACCCAAACAGACTCTCTACATCACTCTTGAAAATGCTCCTTTGGGGCATTGGTAATTTCCAAGAATGATCCTTTGTATCTATGTCCTGCAATAGCAATGTTTCCTCTTCTATGCCCTATCATACATATGCCCAGTAGTATCACTGCATACCTAACAGATGTGTAGCCCTAATGTAGATATGTATAAGAATGATAGCCATAGACATGATATTAATATGCTTTTTCCCCTCTTTCTCTTTCTTTCATGCCACCCCTTCTTTATATTTTTATTTGATGTTTGTTTTATTTATCTTCATTTTTCTTATTGTTTTATGCAATGTAAGGCACACATGTGTCTGTGGTGTGGCAGAAGTCATGACAGTGTTGTCCTTCCCTGCCTTCTGCTGCTGAGCTTCCATCTGCTTTCAGGCCTGCCACTCTATAAGGTGACATTGGTCAGCTAGTGAGGGATGACTTAGAGGATTCCATGGTAGCCTCTGATGACTGCCCAGGGGGGGCTGTTGCCACACTATCTGGACACTGCCCATGGGGTCTGAAGTGGTGGTGATGTATGTATGTGATATGAGTGTACATGTTTATGGGATCATATATGTATGTGCCGGTCTGTGCATGTGTGTGTTTTTAGCTATTTTGCAACTGTGTTTCACTCATTTTTGGCATGATAATTATAATTGGTATTAATTTAATTTAGTTTAAATGTTGAGTTTAACATATTACAAGACAGTGGCAAACAAGGTAAGGCTTAACCGGACTGTCCTTTTGAGTATATTCAGTCACATCTCATGGCTTTGACGTGGCAATAGAAGTTAATAAAAATAGAAGAATCAAAACAGTTTGCTGTGCTGTGTAACAGCATTTTCCATCTCTGAAAATATTATTACAGATTTCCCTTTAAAGTGACAATACTTTTTTTTATTTAATTAGCAGCAATACAGTCCAGAAATCATTAGCATTGGGTTTACAGCAGTTAATGCAGGTAATAGCTGAGACTGTTCCTTTCAGGTGACCCTTACTTTTAGGGGTATCCCTAATATTATTTACATTTTGGCTGTACTTCATGAAATTTCTGATTTTTCTGACAAAATGCTTATGATAACAGAGAGCAAACAGTGTAAGATATTTCAGTTAAAGATTGTATTCTTGTGAAAATGCATCTTAATGCAACTGCTGTTTTCCTAACAGTATGCTCATTGAATAGTACAACTATTTAAAAAAGTGTCCATATTTATAGTCTTTGTCCCTAATTGCTTTTGGCTTTGTCTGTATTTCTTGCCATATTGGGTCTATTGCTATGATGCCATGATGCAGACCTATAAGGATCTGTATTTTCATCTTTTTTCCTGGTATTATTGATGCTTAATAGTAGAGGGCACAAACTCTACTATACAGGTACTATACAGGTAGCTAGAGTCACTGAAGTTGTTTGGTCAATGGGTTACTTTGATGCACTCTTCATGCATTCCTCATGCACACCCAATGTTTATAAGAAAGCCAGGCTAGGTAGTACCTGATTGCAAACCTAAAATTTGTTTAATTAATGGCATTGCAATAAAGAACCGTGTTGGTGGAAGATGTGTCTTGATTATTACAATTTGAGGCAAATAACCACAGGGCTACCTTCCTGCATATTTTCATTACACTGAAGTGGCATCTCTTGAGTCTTCTGACCTACCTGCAGCATAACTGGAAACTTATGAAGATTATGAAGCATCTAAATCTCTCTAATGTCTAAGCATTGTTTAAAATCACCCAGTCATGACCTCTACAGTGCACCATGCTTTCGTTCTACTTGTTCTGAAAGCAAAGCATATAATAACAGACAGAATCTTCAACAGTCATTTATTTCAGTAGCTACAGCAGTTGCTTTTAATGTTAATAAACAGGATTTATCTATCGATAATATTGAAAAATTAGTCTGCATTTTTCAAACATAGTAAACAACGTAATGGTGAAAACTTGTGGAAGCCTTGTTTCTGACCGCCCACACAGTGAACATCACATGTGGTTTTCTATGCAGCACTATGTACTAACCCCTGAAACCCTTAATGAAAGATTGTGTAAAGTAAGCAAATGTATCCTAGCATCCACTATTGACTTGGATATAACTGAGGATATGGCACATTAAGCATACAAATGTAGTAACACTGCGGTCATTGCTGCTGTTCTGTGTCCTAATTTTATCAACAGTTTGTCACATCTGCAGTAAATTAAAATAACCTTTTAGCGGGGGATAATAAATGTATTACATTTTAATAGTCACACTGACCATCTGTTTACCACTGATAGAGCATCAATCATCCTATTTGCACCTCTACAGCAAAAGCAAATATTGCTTAAATAGGTTAACATACATCAGACTGTATTCTTGTCATGTTGCATACATAAGGGTCTGCATTACTGCAGATTGCTCAGAAGAACATAATCTAATAATTTCACCTGCGAGAATGACAAAAACGTACAGCTTCATTTTATTGCTTTACTGATCAAAGCTTTGGGCTAGTTTGCTGGTATTCATAATGCTAAGAAAAATATGATTTTCTTTCAGTTAGACTGTCAGTTTTCTTTCAACCTGTTAATTTTGTAGCTCTGTTATGTTTGGGTCACAAATATTTATCTATAATAGCTCTGTATGGAACTGCAAATGAGATATCTGACAAGCAGCAAATGGTATGGTTCCTCACTATAAACAAATTTTACTAGACAATTCTAACAACTGTCTGGTATTGACTGCATCTTGATTCTATGCCTTAATACAAACTAGTTAATATTAGAAATAATAGCAATAGAAATGTATCTTGACACAAACATATTAGTCTCTTAACAATTAATATTTTCAGTTCTTAGCTACAAATCTACTAAAGTACAAATGTTCCTAAGTTCCTGTGTAATGGTTTAGTCTGGTGCTGTGTGGTACTGTCAACCTGCATGTTATTTGTCATAACTTAATGAGAAGGCTTTGCTTTTCACAAAACTGTGCATGCTTGTTTAAGCATAGATGGTTGTCAGTAAACATTTACTACATTGTCTCATGATGTCCATTTTAACCAAGATGCTTAGAGATACATTTGGAAAATGCAAACCCATGGTTCCAGGAGTTTACTAATGTGGGCTGAAGGGACAACAGCACGTAGGAGGTTTGGAGTTCATTAATTGAGGGACTATCTGTCAGGTATGAATATATTATTATTTCTTAAGTCAATAACTGCATTATGTAGCCATGCCTAGGAGTCAGGATATATATACTCAAATATTTTAAGAGTTAGGGAAACATTTTCAGGAAAGTTACCATGAGCTCTAAGCCTATTTACCAGTCATAACAACCAATTATTATCAAGAGACAGCTCCATTACAGTGTTATATGACAAAGAGGTGTAGTACCATGGTAGGATGTGTCTGTAGCCTACCATAAATGCTAATGAGGCATGCCACGAGAGGGGCCTATGCTAATTAGGCATGTGCTATCTCCCTTGAAATGCCTGCATTAGTTACTTTGGATGGTTGTGTTAATGAACACAGCTAAACGTTTAAGTGCACCCATTACTTCCACTAGGTGAGGTTGCATTAGAGGTAAATGCCAGAGAGTTTAGTGGCAAGTAGTGTTGAGGTCTGTGCATGTATGTATGTATGTATGTGTGTGGCGGCATATGTGAATGTATTTACAAGGATGAGTGGCTTCAGGTGCATGTGTGTGAGTGATCATTTATATGTAAATGTGTGTGTGCATGTGTGTGCATGTGTGTGTGTGTGTGTGTGTGTGTGTGTGTGTGTGTGTGTGTGTGTGTGTGTGTGTGTGTTTGTGTATGACTTTGAATTCACCTGGATGATCACAGTAAGGGGTTAGTTAGGGGATGGAAGGGTAGGTGTGTGTTTGTGTAGGGTGAATGGATAAATGTGTCAATGAGTGCAATCAAGTGAAAGGTAATTTTCTGTGTGTGTGTGTGTGTGTGTGTGTGTGTGTGTGTGTGTAAGATTATGTGAATGTGTGCATGTGCGGGTCGTCATACTTCTACATTCCAACAGACTAATGGACACATGCTATAATATTGTGTGTGTGCATGTGTGCGCGTCTGTGCACTTGTGTGTGTGTGTGTGTGTGTGTGTGTGTGTGTGTGTGTGTGTGTGTGTGTGTGTGTGTGCGCGCTCGCATGTATGCGTATGTGTGCACACGGGGGTCACTGGGCACAAAGAATACTTTATATAATTTATTGATTATTTATTTATTTATTAAAATTGTTACCGGAACTGTCCAACTGGGTAGAAGCCCATTTTCAGCAGAGGCCTAGGGAGAAAAACTCCAAATGAATAGAAAACATTTTAAGAAAAATAATTATACAATCTTCAAAAATAAAACAAAAACATCTGCAGTTTAAATAATTATAACAAATTAGACATGGTATAAAAAATTGTTTATGAATTGATACAAGGTATATGAAAATCATTTAATATATAGAGAAAGTATAGGCAGTATGTAGAGAAATTAAAGGTAAGTTTATGTAATACAAGCAAGAATTGCAATATGAAGTGAGGGAAACCACGCTTGTGGTATATTTAGAGATAAAGTCAGGGAAGAGAATTAGCAGTAAAGAAGTAAGTGAAAAAGGAAGAATAAGGAGGTATAAGGATTGAAAAAGGTACTTGTTCACATTTAGAGACACAGTTTATCCTCATATTGATATAGATTATTGATTGGTAATCTGATATCATGCTCTAAAGGCACTTAAAAATTGAAAAGAACAATTTTCCAGTATGTTTGGTAAGAAAACACTAGACACCAGGGATACTCCTTTTACCATGCTGTCATGGCACTTAAAATGTTTCACTCCTTGTACCCTCAGCACCGACAAGCAGTTTTTCAGAACAGCTTTTGTCCTCTGCTCTACCTCTAGATACAAGGGATACTTTTACATATTACCTTAAGTCTTTGAAAAAGCAAACAAAAAAGTTAAAAGTAAGGGTGATTTTGAACACTGTAACCTCAGTATACAGCCCATCTCCTTAGCAGAGTGCTAGCCCTCTGCACCAACACTAGACATCAGGGGCACTTTTAATATACTACCTAAGTCTTTGAAAAAAAAATAAAGTTAAAGCAACATTTTCAAATGCTGCACCCTTGGCACAGAATGCAACATACTGAGTTGTAGTCATACCTCTCCATGCTATATTAAAGTGTAGTTTTTACACATTTAGATGTATGGAACTGTAATGTATGGCACTATTCCGTGACTGTAACAGTCTGTGAGATGCAATGGACGAGGCACCTGTAAGATGCAACATTAGGAGCATTCTGGCTTTAAAACATTAAACGGGCTCACTTAAAAAGTTTTCAGAGCATCTGTTTTAGCATCATGATATCACAAACAATAAGAAGAATGAAACACTGATGTCTGGCATTACTGACTGACTGTCAGGCTTCATGATTTACAAGGGCAGGTACAAAAATAAGAAGATACATCAGGGATGTTCTATCATCTCAGGGGCAGTTAAGAGGGATGCTAGTGCGTGTGTGTGTGTGTGTGTGTGTGTGTGTGTGTGTGTGTGTGTGTGTGTGCTTGTGCATGCATGCTCACATGTGTGTGTGTGTGTGTGTGTGTGTGTACATGCATGCCCACGTGTGTGTATGTGTGTGTGTGTGTGTGTGTGTGTGTGTGTGTGTGTGAGCATGTTTTTGAGTTTGCACATGTCTGTATGGGAAAGTTAATGAAGGTGTGTGCCTGTGCCAAAGCACTGCATGGGACATCTGAGATGCTTACCTCTGGAAAGTGCTGATTTACACACACTGTAATTACACATGATTCAGAGACATGCAAATTACATTTGCTCTTTTCATATTTTGTGGCATTCAAATTTATATTTTTATTTCAAATTGAGATGCAGCTTCTCCTTTATCTTTGAGGTTAGAAGGACAGTCTAAGTATGCTTTTTAGATACCTATCCATATAAACCTTCCCTGAAACTTAGACAAAACCATTCTTGATAAAAACATGTATGCAAAATGGAAAAAGTATGTCTGTCATTCCGTGTGCACAGAAAAACAACACAGTATCCTCAGAAATAATTATCACGTTATGGGAGTATGCATAACATTGCTTCAAGTGAACACATGAAATTAATAAAATAAAACATTAGAGAAGCAACATTTTTAGATCATAGAGTCATATTGAGAATAGTAAAAGAAAACATGTTAAAAAGAATGACAGGAAAAACTGCAGGAATGGAATGTCTTAAAAAACAAAGAGAACAATTGCGGGAAAATCGTAATATGATGAAGACATTTCATGGAAGTATGACAAAGTGACGGATGGTGTATAAAGAAAAGTTTAAAGAAACTGTTTAAAAAGTATGGCAAAAGCAACTGGAAAATGATGAAATCACATGTAATAAGCAAAACAAATTGTGAAAGAATAGTGGATAAAGGAAGAGTCTTGCAGAATAAAGAAAAGTATAAAGAATGCTATATAAGAGAGAAAAGAAAATGTTTCTCAATTTTAGGTAAGACAATGCGATCGATGAGAAAAAATGAATAGAATGAAGGATGGAAAAGGACAGTTCAGCTATAAACAAGAGGACATCATCAATACATTTGAAAGGAATGTACAGACTATGTACAAACATGTAACAATGGAATATGGAAAGTAATGACGATGAAAGAGAAGACAGTGCAAAAGTATTAAAAAGGAATCACGATAAAAGAGTTCAATGATGCTATAAAAGAATGAAAAGAAGAAAAAAGAAGAATTCTCACCAGGTCCATGTGAATCAGGGAATATTTTTTTATAAAGACATTTCAGATAATGCTGGAAATGTTGAATGAATGCATGGAGGAGGATATAAAAGAAGAATGCAGTGGGATTATAAATTTATATGCAAGAGAGAAAATAGAAGAAATAAAAAATGGGCACCATTTACATTTGAAGATGCTGACTAGACCATACTAAGAAGCATTATTTAGAAAAGAATGATGGACTTTATGAAAGAAGATGTGGATTAAGGGGAGTTCAGAGGTTAGAAGGAAAACAGAAAATTAAATGTTAATGATGGTCATAGAAGTGGTTGAGTATATAGCTAATGGAGAAGGAGATGGACAATTAGCAGTCTGTTATGTGGCTAAGGCATTTGATGGGGGTGATCACAGGGAAATCTTACAGGCATTTGATGGGGGTGATCAAAGGGAAATCTTACAGGCATTTGATGAGGGTGATCACAGGGAAATCTTATAGGCATTTGATGTGGGCGATCACAGGGAAATCTTACAGGCATTTGATGGGGGTGATCACATGGAAATCTTACAGTCATTTCATGGGGGTGATCACAGGGAAATCTTACAGGCATTTGATGGGGGTGATCACAGGGAAATCTTACAGGCATTTGATGGGGGTGATCACAGGGAAATCTTACAGGCATTTGATGGGGGCGATCACAGGGAAATCTTATAGGCATTTGATGGGGTTATCACAGGGAATCTTACAGGCATTTGATGGAGGTGATCACAGGGAAATCTTACAGGCATTTGATGGGGTGATCACAGGGAAATCTTACAGTCATTTCATGGGGTGATCACAGGGAAATCTTACAGGAATTTGATGGGGGTGCTCACAGGGAAATCTTACAGGCATTTGATGGGGGTGATCACAGGGAAATCTTACAGGCATTTGATGGGGGTGATCACAGGGAAATCTTACAGGCATTTGATGGGGGTGATCACAGGGATATCTTACAGGCATTTGATGGGGTGATCACAGGGAAATCTTACAGGCATTTGATGGGAGCGATCACAGGGAAATCTTACAGGCATTTGATGGGGGTGATCACAGGGAAATCTTACAGGCATTTGATGGGGGTGATCACAGGGAAATCTTACAGGCATTTGATGGGGGTGATCGCAGGGAAATCTTACAGGCATTTGATGGGGGTGATCACAGGGAAATCTTACAGGCATTTGATAGGGGTGATCACAGGGAAATCTTACAGGCATTTGATGGGGATGATCACAGGGAAATCTTACAGGCATTTGATGGGGGCGATCACAGGGAAATCTTACAGGCATTTGATGGGGCGATCACAGGGAAATCTTACAGTCATTTGATGGGGGTGATCACAGGGAAATCTTGCAGGCATTTGATGGAGCGATCACAGGGAAATCTTACAGGCATTTGATGGGGGCGATCACAGGAAAATCTTACAGGTATTTGATGGGGGTGATCACAGGGAAATCTTACAGGCATTTGATGGGGGTGATCACAGGGAAATCTTACAGGCATTTGATGAGGGCGATCACAGGGAAATCTTACAGGCATTTGATGGGGGTGATCACAGGGAAATCTTACAGGCATTTGATGGGGGTGATCACAGGGAAATCTTACAGGCATTTAATGGGGGCGATCACAGGGAAATCTTACAGGCTTTTGATGGGGTGATCACAGGGAAATCTTACAGGCATTTGATGGGGCGATCACAGGGAAATCTTACAGGCATTTGATGGGGTGATCACAGGGAAATCTTACAGGCATTTGATGGGGGTGATCACAGGGAAATCTTACAGGCATTTGATGGGGTGATCACAGGGAAATCTTACAGGCATTTGATGGGGGCGATCACAGGGAAATCTTACAGGCATTTGATGGGGGTGATCACAGGGAAATCTTACAGACATTTGATGGGGGTGATCACAAGGAAATCTTACAGGCATTTGATGGGGGTGATCACAGGGAAATCTTACAGGCATTTGATGGGGGCGATCACAAGGAAATCTTACAGGCATTTGATGGGGGTGATCACAGGGAAATCTTACAGGCATTTGATGGGTGCGATCACAGGGAAATCTTACAGGCATTTGATAGGGGTGATCACAGGGAAATCTTACAGGCATTTGATGGGTGCGATCACAGGGAAATCTTACAGGCATTTGATAGGGGCGATCACAGGGAAATCTTACAGGCATTTGATGGGGCGATCACAGGGAAATCTTACAGGCATTTGATGGGGGCGATCACAGGGAAATCTTACAGGCATTTGATGGGGGCGATCACAGGGAAATCTTACAGGCATTTGATGGGGGCAACCACAGGGAAATCTTACAGGCATTTTATGGGGGCAATCACAGGGAAATCTTACAGGCATTTGATGGGGGCGATCACAGGGAAATCTTACAGGCATTTGATGGGGGTGATCACAGGGATATCTTACAGGCATTTGATGGGGTGATCACAGGGAAATCTTACAGGCATTTGATGGGAGCGATCACAGGGAAATCTTACAGGCATTTGATGGGGGCGATCACAGGGAAATCTTACAGGCATTTGATGGGGGTGATCACAGGGAAATCTTACAGGCATTTGATGGGGCGATCACAGGGAAACCTTACAGGCATTTGATGGGGGTGATCGCAGGGAAATCTTACAGGCATTTGATGGGGGTGATCACAGGGAAATCTTACAGGCATTTGATGGGGGTGATCACAGGGAAATCTTACAGGCATTTGATGGGGGCGATCACAGGGAAATCTTACCAGCATTTGATGGGGGCGATCACAGGGAAATCTTACAGTCATTTGATGGGGGTGATCACAGGGAAATCTTGCAGGCATTTGATGGAGCGATCATAGTGAAATCTTACAGGCATTTGATGGGGGCGATCACAGGGAAATCTTACAGGCTTTTGATGGGGGTGATCACAGGGAAATCTTACAGGCTTTTGATGGGGGTGATCACAGGGAAATCTTACAGGCATTTGATGAGGGCGATCACAGTGAAATCTTACAGGCATTTGATGGGGGTGATCACAGGGAAATCTTACAGGCATTTGATGGGGGCGATCACAGGGAAATCTTACAGGCATTTAATGGGGGCGATCACAGGGAAATCTTACAGGCATTTGATGGGGGCGATCACAGGGAAATCTTACAGGCATTTGATGGGGGCGATCACAGGGAAATCTTACAGGCATTTGATGGGGGTGATCACAGGGAAATCTTACAGGCATTTGATGGGGGTGATCACAGGGAAATCTTACAGGCATTTGATGGGGCAATCACAGGGAAATCTTACAGGCATTTGATGGGGGTGATCACAGGGAAATCTTACAGGCATTTGATGGGGTGATCACAGGGAAATCTTACAGGAATTTGATGGGGGCGATCACAGGAAAATCTTACAGGCATTTGATGGGGGTGATCACAGGGAAATCTTACAGACATTTGATGGGGGTGATCACAAGGAAATCTTACAGGCATTTGATGGGGGCGATCACAGGGAAATCTTACAGGCATTTGATGGGGTGATCACAAGGAAATCTTACAGGCATTTGATGGGGGCGATCACAGGGAAATCTTACAGGCATTTGATGGGGGCGATCACAGGGAAATCTTACAGGCATTTGATGGGGGCGATCACAGGGAAATCTTACAGGCATTTGATGGGGCGATCACAGGGAAATCTTACAGGCATTTGATGGGGGTGATCACAGGGAAATCTTACCGGCATTTGATGGGGGTGATCACAGGGAAATCTTACAGGCATTTGATGGGGGTGATCACAGGGAAATCTTACAGGCATTTGATGGGGATGATCACACGGAAATCTTACAGGCATCTGATGTGGGTGATCACAGGGAAATCTTACAGGCATTTGATGGGAGTGATCACAGGGAAATCTTACAAGCATTTGATGGGGGTGTTCACAGGGAAATCTTACAGGCATTTGATGGGGGTGATCACAGGGAAATCTTACAGGCATTTGATGGGGGTGATCACAGGGAAATCTTACAGGCATTTGATGGGGGTGATCACAGGGAAATCTTACATGTTTTGAACAATTTTGATGTTGTTGGAACATGATTATCCTATCAGTCTACTTAATCAGGTCCATGATGGTATTTGGGCCGGCCACAGATATAAATATGTGCCCATTATTAGGAAGGGGTATACAGTGAGGATTAATGAAAATAAATGTATTTTTAATCCAATTAATACAATCTTGCACTATTATTTGGATACTAGGGACATTCAACAAGTGTTTTGGAAGAATTGGTCTGTTTTTATGTGACGATGATCTTAAGGATAACTTTTCTGTGGGGCCTAGTCTTATTTTTCAAAATAACCCCAATTTGAAAAGTATTTTGGAAAGACCAAGAGGAGATGATGTTACCTTTAATACCACTGTGAAATGTGGACAATGTAAGTATTGTCCCTGCATAAATGCTGGCATGCCCCACATACATTATTCTAAGTTTTCATCGGGTGTGAACAGGGGGAGATTGAATTGTCAGTCAGCAAGAGTGGTTTACCTCATTACTTTTGAGACCTGCGGAGCATATTATGTTGGACAGACCAAGAATTCTCTTAATAAGAGAATTTACCAATGCTTGTATAGGATCCTCAAGTGTGACTCAAACAATGTGCTGGCAAAGCACTTTTTGGACTGTGTGGGTTTTAAAAAGTTTTCTTTTTTCATTTTGGAACAGGTACAGGCACATGCATTCTCAGGGGATTGGCAAAATCTCTTGTTGCAACATGAGTTGTTTTGGCAACTGAAGAGGAAAGCGGCCAATCCTCCTGGTTTGAATGATTGCATTTCCATTTATAGTGAATTGAAAAGAAGGGCTTGGTGTATATAATACTAATATTTTTATTTGGTTATTATTTTAAATAAGTTAACATTCTCTTTTTAAGTATTTTCCTAGGGTGTAGATGAGCTGATGATGTTTTTTTTTTACATGTACAACAGTGGTTGGTTGAGAATGGGATGTGTGTTTATCAACAGCTGATTCACTGAGATTTGAAATAGATTTAATTCATGGCACTTTGGTTCTGAAGATGTCTTGCTAATAGACGAAAGAGCTTAACCAACACATTTTTGCCTGTAATCAATAAAGAATTTATTCTGGGACTTGCGGCTTCATCGAACACAATTTTTGTTTATTTTTAGGAAATGTATCATATCTAAGTGGTGTGTATATCTTTCCAAGTTCCATGGAATGCGAATTGGTGGGCATCTTTTTTTTTGTGGGGAACAAGGTTGAATCCAAGGAGGGTTCATTTTTAATGTGAAAGAAAAGGAGGGCTTGACTTATTTGTTTGCTTTCTTAGTATCAATAACTATGTTTTGGGTGTTAGTGTCTAAAAAAGGCAAAACTGAAAAATTGTTACCCGAGAAATATAAAGATATGGGAATGGATGGCAGTAAAAAAAAGAAAAAATAAACAGAACGTTCAGTAGAGAGGAATATTAAAGTAAAAGAAAAAGACATGGCAAACCAGTATAGATGAAGTAGAAATGGAAAGGAAGGAGTAGTATAAAAATACTAAAGAAAACTGTTATATTGACATTTGCTAAAATGGGGGTTAATACAAGAAACCAGTAAGGAAAAGGCAGAAATGTTTTGAAGCCTTTTTGAGGCCAGTGATGTTCTGTGGCATTTACTGCTGGACCAACTGCCCAGAAGTCTAAGATGGAATATCTATTCCACATTAGGTAAGCTTCAGTAACAGTAGCAGCAGAAGACTGACTATTGAAATACTTATTGGCTTTTTCACCTCTGTGCGTTCCTTTCATTGGGATTTCGATTATCACTGTTATAGATATGGCACTGTCATAACAAAGTCGGAAATTATACTGCTGTTTTGCTATGACACTATATTCTATTGCATCTTTCATGACCTCTTTTTCAGTCATTTTACTAACCTGTTTGTCATGGGTGTTAAATAGGTAGATAAATTGCTATGTACAAGTCTATGGTCTCCACCTTTGATAAGGTCATTCCAATTATTGATTTCAAGTCATGATGTATGATGAAGGCAGAAAAAGATGTATATCAGCAGATGTTGATTCAAGATCCATTCAGAGATACCTGAAAAACAGAGCATAATTTCTAGGATCATGTGAGAAAATTGCTGCATATTATTGTAATTGTCAGACAATTTCAAAGAGAAAATGATGTCAGGATTTTTTTTTATTCTGTTTTAATGTGATTTTAAATGTAATAGTACAGAAAGTTAACTGAAATAAAACAGTCAGTCCTACATTTGGCATTTGCATGTAGTCTTTGTTGATATCATTAGCAATACTATTTCTATATCTTGACAACTTCACTTCATATCAGATTCTCAGTGCAAAAAGAATTCATTTGGTCAGGAATGTTTTCATCTTGTTTGGTAATAAGGAGACATTTGAAAAGACCTTCGACAAGATGTTAGCAAAACTGAAACATAAAGAGACAAATCTTTCTAGCACTGATTATAATAAGCAACAGGCAGGGGAGCATAGCTCCTAACATGAGGGGAAGGTGAAATATAGCTTTCCTGTATAAAACAGCAATTTTGATTACTGCCCTTTCACGATCCTGTGATTTCAAGTTTATTCTTTAGGGGTGAAATGTTTTTAGGGAAACCTGTCAATGGTGCTAATATTTGTAGAATTTTCATTTATGATATTAAGTTTTGTAGGTAATCTACTTGTTCTGAAACTCACACTTGAAGTTGAAGCATTCGTAATCGGGAATATATGTTTTAGATTTTTCAGGATTTATTTGTGGGTTATTTCATTAGTTGTCATCAGTGATAACTTACAAGCCATATGAGGGGTGATGCCCATTCATTATCTTTCTCAGCCTCAGAAAGAGTGGTACACCCCTACCAATCATTAAGTACATTTATGCACTTTGACATCTGTACTTCTTCCACTAGTAAGTTATGTGAACGTCAGTTTAGAGGGAAAAGCTTTTTGTTGTGCAGCCAGCAATCTCCTTGATTATTCACATATGTAAAATAGAAATGTCAGCCTCTTCCTTAAACTTTCAATTGAAACAGGCCAATAAAACCAGGAGTATAAGTTAATCTCTGCTCAGAAATACTGAAAATCATTACAGTGGCAAATTATCTTTTATGTTTAGAAAAAGACAACAGAGGACATATACAATTAATCACAACAAACACTTATACGTAAAAAGGCATATACAAGAAAGGTTATGAAAGCATCTAAATATCAAGCTGCATTAAAAACAGTGCATTGTCTAAGACATGAAATTATAGCATCACAGGCATCTATATGTTTTTTCTGCTATTAACAGCATGACCACTCTCAACATCTACAATAAAGTGAACAAGATTATTTAGTTCAGAGTTTAAAACAAGAGGCAAACTTGTTCTGGGTTTAGTTCTCAGCATGAGTATTTTCTTTGTGGAGACTGAATGATTTCCGTCTGTCATTGTGTTTTTTTTTCTGGCAACTGTATCTTCCTCCAACATGACACAGATATACTAACAGGCGAATTGCTAAGTTTATATATTGCCTACAGATATGCGTATGGTGCATGTGTGTGTGTGTGTGTGTGTGTGTGTGTGTGTGTGTGTGTGTGTGTGTGTGTGTGTGTGTGTGTGTGTGTGTGTGTGCGTGCATGTATGTGTGTCTGTGTGTGTGTCTTGACAATTTCTGTGCCTGCTAAGAGGTGCTAGAGGCTGCAGCACCCCAAATAAACATATAGGAAAATGTGAGTATCAGAAAATGAATGAATGGATGACCGAAATGTTTTACTCTGCAGTGGAAGTCTACTCAGTTTTCCTACCCTTCTTCTTGTCATTAGATCGTTCAGAAACTGTATCCTTTGAAATTATATCATGCAGTTTTGCAGCAGGATTGTGATTATTCAAAAAATGATGTTAAATTATGGTGGAACTGTATAAATGGCAAAATGACTGTACATTAGTTGCTAAGAGATGCTAAATTAGACATACTGCAGTTTTACACTCCAAGTGAGAAATATTTTCCTGTAAAGAAATTTAAACAGAGTTTCCTTAAATTTGCTTCCACTGAATATTGTGTACATATTTACATCATTGTCTCAGTAAGTAAACAATCAACTTTACTGCCAGTTACGTCCATCATTTTTTCTTTAGAGGCTCTTTTCTTTTTGACTATAGTTGTCCTTTGTAATTTGTACCTCTGTTTGCCAACAGGAAGAATTTAACTTTTCTTGCTTCTCATCTTTCAGAGTTTTAATTACTCATTTCATCATTGTAGCAGCCATCTTTCATATATCTTGCTATATAAGTGTGAGCTACCTATCAGACGTTAAGTGTGCTTCAAAAGAGAAATATCTGCAGTCCCATCTTTGGATTTTAAAGATGCTCCGTGTGTGAGTGTGTGTGTGTGTGTGTGTGTGTGTGTGTGTGTGTGTGTGTGTGTGTGTGTGTGTGTGTGTGTGTGTGTGTGTGTGTGTGTGTGTGTATGTGTGTGTGTGTGTGTGTGTGTGCGTGTGTCTACATGTGGAGGAAGTGGATGTAAATGTAGCTTTCTTTAACTTACATTAAAGCCTAACCTATCACCCTGCCCCTAACTATTAAATCTTGATGAGACTATCTCTAATTTTCTGTCCTCTTCCTTCCTTCTTGTTGAAAAGCAGTTGCATCTCTTTCTTGAGACTCACAGAACAAAACGAACTGTTAATATTTGCAATCATCTGGATGCCTGGGAAAATGCATGCCATAAAGCAAAATGTCATGGAACTACCGCTGCATACAATGCAATCACACTGCCTGTTTTGTAGAATGAATGACAGTTTTAAAAATTATAATTTTCTGTGTGTCATATTGCTTGCTCAGCAGCCCATCTACAATTGTCTCTGTTGCTTCATCAGCTTGTCTGTTATTCATTTTTCTCCAAGGGTAATAACATGCCGGGAGTAGAAGGTATGCCGTTTAATGTCTATATTTGCTTATTTAGCATTGGAAAGCATTTTCATCAGAAGTATATGGGCAAACTACCCAAAAAGGTATAAACAAAATCTTCAAATGCTAATTCATTATAAGGTTAACATTCATTTGGGAAAACATACTAAATAAGTTATAACTATAATCTTTATTTTGAATAAGTTGTAAGCAGCGTATGTTCTAGAAAAATTGTAGAACTCATACTGTATAAGCAGAATCAAGTGAAATGAGGCCACTGAAGTTTAATCTCCTTAAAGATGATATGTGTCACAATTTAATTATTAAAACTGAAAATATATGTGAGTCAGTCTCATATAACTTTGCTTACTCATAAATAGGAAAAATGTAATATGGTAATTATTTAACAAAGAAATTGTGATTTGTGTAAACCGATCCTTTAATAAGGATTGTGTTCCTCATAGTGTGACAATTTTTATGAAAAAGTTGAAACAAATGACACATTTAAATGACACATCAACAAATACAAATTATCCAATTACTTAATAGATTTTTATGTTTTTTCTCCATTATTGGGCTATTTCACAATATCTCTGGAGACTGTTTTTTAAGCATACTAATAAAGAAAAGTTAATTGTTACCTTATATTCCATTTGGTTGGCACCAGAAGAAAATAAACCCCTTACATTTGCAATAGATAAGTGTAATCTTTGTAGACCAAGAATGTCACACAACCAATATAAATATTTTAAGGATTCCTAATAATTTTCTTTATATTGCAAAATGGCTAAGAAAAATTACTTAAGAACTCAATTTCCATGGTCAGCAATGAATGCAGCTTAAAACACTAAGCTCAGCAGAGCACTATATTTTGAATTCCTGAACATGTCCTGGCCTGAATTTTCTAGTTTTTATTTATTTTAGAGTTTCAATTAAACATTACCCAACTGTGACATGAAGAGGCACACAGGCTTAGCAGCTTGTTCTTCTGTACATGAAGATAAGCTGTGTGGGTGGTAACCAAGGGCACCTGAAAACGACAAGCTGTTTTCTCTTAAGATTCAAAAAGTGGAGAAAAAAGTGTCATATAAAAATACTTTTCTTTCTCGACACAACAGAGATGGCTGCAGAAAACTTTTAATAACATCACAGTATTAGGACATTGGCTGCCTCTTTTGGAATAAATTAAAAGTTCAACACTAAAAAGATCAACAAAAGAGGAGCCTTTAAATGTTGAAGGTATAAAACAGGTAGAATGAGGGATTTTCTTTTGATTTATACGTGTGTGTGTGTGTGTGTGTGTGTGTGTGTGTGTGTGTGTGTGTGTGTGTGTGTGTGTGTGTGTGCGTACATGTGTGTGTGTGTGTGTGTGTGTGTGTGTGTGTGTGTGTGTGTGTGTGGTGTGTGTCTTGGGTGACTGTATGAGTAAAGTCATCTTTCACTTTTGGTAAAAAGGGAGAAAAAGAGAAGCTTTACTTCCCTTTTGAAAATATTTTTTCTCATTTCATTCTTGCCATATGAAACTTTAACAGACAGTAAAAATGCTGGGAATGCAAAGCCAAAAAAACAACTATATAGATGATAAATAGGTCAGTAAGCATTCTAACATAATAATATTAAACTATGTAGTCTAATGGTTGACTAAAATAAGAAAGTGAAAGTTAAGTACAGCTGACATTATATAGCATTACTGTTATTTGGCAATGAGTTAATGCAGTGAAAGGTAATTTTTTTTCAAACAACAGTCTTCTGAAGAAGTTATCTGTTTATTAAGGCTTATCATTTGCTGATGTTCAAACCTTCAACAAGAGGAGCCCAAATGGTGATTATTGATTACTTACAAAATTCCATAACAACAAAAAACAGATAATTAATTTAGGTTTTAAAAATAAAGATACCTTGTAAGTCCTGTTATCTGATTATTTCCATTGACATCAAAAGATTGTCAGGAAACATGGTGGCTAACAGATGACAAGACACTTTGTATTTCAAGTAAAATTCAAACATAACATGTTATATATGTTAGTGATATAACAGCATGCTCACCTTTGGAGCAGAAGGGTGTGAGTTGTATTCCTACACCAGTTAGATCAGTTGCTGACAGTGCAATATTGGGGGGGGGGGTTACACTACTGAGTGTGCCATCCTTTGGGTGAGATGCTAAATCAAAGCCGTATCTGCTTAAGTTGATGGTAGCTTGGGTAGATATAAAATATCACAACACGGCACCCTTTGAAAAGAGTAGGGGGCCTTTATTAATATACAACATATAGAACTCTTGTTTACAACATATGTACATATTTACAAATATGTATAAATATATAGATATACAAGTATATTTACACATATTCATACCTTCTTTTACAAGCATAGCAAATTTTCATTCCTATTAGACCCCTCTCTTTCTTTCATAACCACTATCTGATTTTATTTAACATTGTTGCTAAAATCCATTTACCATTAAACATTTCATTTACTGTTTCATACCATATAACCCATATGACATAAAATAATGTATTGTTTACTTCTGTTCTTATAATATCCACATTTAATCATATCCATGTTTATTTTATCCATTTCTTTTTTACATACTTTCTCCATAACTTTTTTACTCTTTTACATTTTAAAAACACAAGTTCCATACTTTTTCTTCTTGACAATAAAATAATGTTCTATCACTACCTTTTATATGGCATATTTTCTTTTACTGGTTATTTACCTAATACCAGTTTCCACAAAAACAAATCTTGACATTCTACTTTCTATTTACACCATTTGCTTCTTATTTTTATAGTTTTAAATTTTCAACCTGTTAGATTTTTCCCATGGTTTTACATAGTAATTATCATTACATTCTTATACCACACTTTTCTTTTTCTATATCATAAATTTTGATTTTCCATCTTTTTCTCATTTACTCTTTTTACCATACCCCAAATTTTATCATACTCATATTTATGCAATTTTGCTACTAATCTCTAATTTTTTTTCATTTATCCACTTTAACACTTTGTACAAATTTAGTGAACAATATACCACTGGGTTAATTACCTCTAAAGCTCATTCTTCTTTATTTACCTACAAAACTCCTCTTTTTACTGGGTTTAATATAGAACCCCATATAAATGAAAAAAAATCTGCAATAATTCCTTTACAAATTCTGTTGCCAACATTAATACATTTGCTAAGTAATCTATTTACCCGTCAGTACTGAATTTATCAAGTAAGCCTTTTTCTGAATAATTTATAAGCTTTCCAGAAAAGACAGCTTTGTTTTGTTTCTTATATCATTTTTTCCAATGAATTCTATGTATATCTTTATTCCCAAATTTTATACTAACACAGACATTTAATTCTTTGTAAAATATATCCCCCTATCCTTACTACATTATCCAAACCTTCACTTTTCTCTTTATTTAAATCCATCCCTATCACCACTAGATACTCATTTGT
This sequence comes from Protopterus annectens, assembly GCF_019279795.1. Classification (NCBI taxonomy): domain Eukaryota; kingdom Metazoa; phylum Chordata; order Ceratodontiformes; family Protopteridae; genus Protopterus; species Protopterus annectens. The sequence goes on from NC_056746.1 coordinate 1,136,627,276, forward strand.
GCAAATTATTACATTTTTATCCAATTTTTTTTTGCAATTATTATAATGTCATCTCCATATGTTAACAAAACTGGAATTCTTAACCCTTCAGGGGTTAAATACCCCACCTCCTTTATTTTATATTTTATTTCACATACAATCATATTCATAACTAATACAAAGAATATTCAAGTCACTGGACATTTCTGTCTTAAACAACTTTTCATATGTACCTCTTGGCTTAACCAGACATTTAGAAGCATTTTTACTTTATCCTTACTGTAAGCAGAAATAAATAACTTCCTTTCTCACTTATATTATTTATATTATTTCATTATTACCCATAAGATTTCATGTCCAATTGCATAAAATGCCTTATTAATGTCTCTTATCATGATTTCACTTATTCTTTACTATTTATAGTATCATCCACAATTTCCCTATCATTAATAATTCTTGACAACCCCCGTTTCATTTTACATTACATATAGTACCTTGCATAATATTTTCCATTTTAGTGTCAATTCTCATTTGCATTATTTTCATAAAGATATTATAATCAAAATTGTTCAATGCTATCACTCTCCAGTTTTTAATTGTCTTCTATCTTCCCTATTCCATATGAATTTAAGTATTCCACTGCATAATTCTTTATACATAAAACCTTCATTTAACCATTCATTCATTTTTCAGTCCCTTAAATTTTTAAACATGTATTCCATCTGGTGCTACAGGTGAATCTGTATTAGCTTGTCTAATACTTTATCTAGTTCATTTAAAGAAATCACCTCTTGCAACACTTTATTCTCATTTTCTGTTAACTTTTTACTTTACTTGTGTTTTTATGACTTTCTTTTTTTCTATGCATTTCTCGTAGATATTGTACTACACTATCCATTATCATATTCTCTTTTGCCTTTTTAAAATATCATTGCTTATATAACAGTTCTTGATTTATTTCATATAATTATTTTTCTTTGTCAAATTACTTTCTATCATTATGTTCTAAATCTTCCAATGCATCATTTTATGTTCTGTTATATTCTTCTTTCTCTATTTTTCACATCATATTCATACTGTAAAAAAAGTTTATTCTCTCTTAAATATCACTTACCATTCAGACCAGTTTTTATAAAATGTTCTTCTAGTGATATTATCTTTCAATAACTGTATTACTAATCTCTTTCTTTCTTTACCCCATGCTTTCTCATTTATCCTTTTTATTCTTTTGCCTATTTTTATATATTCCTTGTGTTCCTTTGCTTTTAGCTGTATTGCAGGATGTTCAGAAAATCCTGTTTCAACTACTTTCCCTTCCTCTATATTTAATCTTCTGATATTATAAAATACTGTATATCAGTTCTATATATACCCCTTTTGTAAATCCATGAATTTTTGTCTTAAAGTTTTAACTTACCACATCATAGTACTTCTAATATTTTTCGTATATAATTTCCTTTCTTTTTTACCATTGCCTCTTAAATCATAATTAAAGTCTCCTGTAATTATAATATTGATATGTATCACTATATAGTCTAAAATCTGATGGGGTAAGCTTTCAATTTCTTTATAATTAGTATAGGCATATAATGGTATGATCCTCTATACTTGTTTTTTCCATTTTAAATGTACAATGGCTAATCTACTCATTTTTGCTAAGGTTACATCTAATATCTTTAATGCATTTCTACAGAAAACAGCTATTCCAGAACATCTTTTATTTCCCAAATTACAGACTACCCGGGATTCATGAAGCTCGGTGCAAGGTCGGCGTTAGGCTTGTGCTGACCGTGCTGCATACAGATGGCGCAGTAGCACCATATGCATATTGATGAAGGCGTGCTGCCTCCACAGCCACGTGCATAGGAAATGAGCGTGAGTGCATGGGGCGTGTCGAAGTGCTGCACGGAGGCGTGGAAATGTCAGCTGTTGACGTGCAACCTAAAATGCTGAATATTACAGTTGGCCTGCAATAGTAATCACACCTGTCAGTGCCCGTGGATGCTGAAATGTATGCAAAGCATGCAAGACAGTTCTTGTGAACACAAAATTAATAAGCAAACACAAATGCACGTTAGCGAATACCGAGTCTCCATCCCTCGAACAAATGACATTTAAAACCATGTGCCCGTATTCTAATGCAGTGTTGATAGTTATACCAAGTGGAAGTGAAACGCATCATGTTAATGCGCCGCCAGTAGCTAAGTCTATGCCAATGATCAGGGTTACCACCTGTCCCACATTGTGAGGGATAGTACATAGCTGGGCAGTTGTGTCCACACCAAAACCATTATAAATGTAAAATATCCTGCAACTGTATGACATAATTATGTCCCACATCACATGTAATAGTCACATACAGTAGTTATTTCCGTATGTAACATACCACATGTCACAAGAAATAGAATAAGCAAGTAAATGAAACAGAAGGAGCAAATAAACCGCTACAACAATAAGCTAACATGTAGGCATAAAACAAAAGTATTATCCGTTGCACTGACCGTGGGTATGTGTTGTCCTGTAGAAACTGATCTGTGTCTGGAATATATCCCATCCTGGCCATATGAAAAGGTGGCAACCCTACCAATGGTCAGGGCATTCGGCCAAAATCCGCCCATATGTGGTCCAAGCCGTTCTTGCCAGGATGTGTCAAAGTTGAATGGGTATTACCCGGGGGTACCTACCATGTCATGAAAGATAAGTATTTGCGTGTACCTATGTGCGTGATGTACAGCATGTGGAAGGTGAAAAATGCCAGGGTAGTCCTCACAACCATACAGGTACCTGACATATGTTGTGTATGCAATGTGTACCCTTGACCGTGCCATGGGCCATCAACCAAAGAAGGGATGGATGGAGTGTTTGGAATATGTGTGTGGGGGGATGGGTAATGTTATAATCCGCAAAGGCGAGACTGTGTTTGATGCACAATAGGTGAACTGGAGGTGTATGAGGGAACAGCGGGTGAATCAGAAAGAAACACAAACAACAAACATACACATCCACATACAACCTGACAGGCCATACTGTAGAACACAATCACACAAACATATGAATATTAAAATGTGCGATACACATGTACAGAAACGTCACCTGCACATACCCACAGAATGGTCTGGATGGAACTGAGCCATCCAACTGCAATACACCTGGATGCATAATTGAATACCCATCATCCCCTCTACAGTACACAACCTGGACACATTCCTGAACGTCCACTAAATCCAGCCATACTCGGGCTACTAGCTTGGCACAGCCATATCTACACATACTGACCACTACTCATATGTAGTAGGCAGTGTCACCCTAGGCAGTGTCAGGATTGCAAACTATGTATCCCTTGCATGTAAAACCTCATCACATTTTCGTACATCCAGAAGTTGAAGGTTGTTTTCTTGTTCAATTTTTGGATCTCGCTCATGGGATAAGTATCCTGAGTAAACATCAGACTTGGTATGACAACACAATGTCCAGTCCTGTAGACATCTGGACATAAGCTGTATGTGCAGTAGTGGTTCACGAGACTGCTCAGCCACCTGCCGGTCATGCAGAACCTACTACCCGGGATCAAACACCTGCCCGTGATGCACGTCTCCCCACATGAATTATCGAGAAAATATACTGTACACAGTCACATAGTGGCACTTGGAAATAGGGTGATTAATATGCTGATGTAAGCAGCATACCTTCTGTCCCACTTTGTGAGGGACAGTCCCTGTTTTGGTAGGTGTGTCCTGACCAAGAATGATACAATGGCAAATGTCCTGTGATTGTAGGAAATAACTATGTACCATATTTCATGTAACAGTTGCCTAAAACAGTTATTTCTGGATGTAAAATATGTAAATCGTACAAGAAACAGAATAAGCAACTAAAGTGCTACAGGAATAGGCTCTCATTTAGGAAAATAATTAATGCTCTAAACAGTGTAATGACTGTGGATATGTGTTGGCCTAAACAATCTGGTGTGTCCAGAATATATCCCATCCTGGACATATGAAAATGTGGTAACCCTACCAATGGTCAGAGCATTCGCACAATAACTGGCCAGCCTCTTAATCACTCATAAAACCAGTGACCTTTGGAGGAAAGGTGTTGAATGACACTTGAATAAATAATGACAATAATTAAGAGTAATAGACGCTTTTAACTTCAGAAAATAAGTATTAATACATATGCTCTGAATCTGTCAACACGTTTCAAGCTAATAGTACTAATACTGTAGAAGTGTCCGTGACTGTCCCTGATTTGTCATTGCCTTGACCCTGTCACTGTTGAAATTAGTCCCTAAGTGTTTTAGAGGTCTGTACACATATGTACACCAACCAACTGTCATATTTGTTGACAGTACTATTGAATACCTGTAGTGAAGTCGTAAGTGATGGCCAGAATAATATCCTTCGGATATATGGAGGTAAAGGCAGCAGGGATGCATGGTGTACATTCAACTGTATGGGAAATGTAAATACATGTGTAGGTGTATGTAGGTGTATGTACATATATATATATATATATATATATATATATATATATATATATATATATATATATATATATATATATATATATAAATGAATGTGAAGGAAAACATGGATGCATGGTGTACATTCAACTGTATGGGAAATGTAAATACATATGTAGGTGTATGTAGGTGTATGTACAGATATATATATATATATATATATATATATATATATATATATATATATATATATATATATATAAATGAACATGGTGACAATAAAGCATTCACAATGAATGTGAAGGAAAACAACAGTGAAAACACTCCCCACCCTGTATTATGTAGTGGAACTACCCCCCACCCGATATTATGTAGTGCCAACATAATAATCTGGTCAGAGGTGCCCAAACCCCTGCATCTGTAAACACAGGTAGAATGTTAAAATTGGGACCAACTCTGTCCATGTGCTACATCTGACATTTGAACAGCTACAGGGCAGTTCCGGTCACCAGTTGGACAAGCCTAAACCCAGATCACCAAATGAACACCCTGACAATCAAACACACGTATGTGCCAGGACTATAAGCTTTGGAGTTCTGAATATCCTTGGAGTGAGTAAACATGCAGCACGGGTCTAGAGCAGTAGGGAATAGGGAATGTCGCATGTGTAGTACTGTGGTTTTCCCAGCAGGAGAATGGATGCCTGCTGTGTAAGTGAAGCAGTGAGGAGTATGTTAGGGTAGCTATGAACCATGGGTGTACATATAAATGAAGCAGAACACCAATAGTGTAGTGACTACAGCATCCACCTAACGTAAAGGCATTCCCGGTTCAAGTACGACTATAGCACATATCATTTTCCTGTGTAATGAATGCCTCTGTGCTGTAAAGCCAACATTTAAACATGTAAAGGCAAACGTGTGTTTTGCATGGGGCCATTAACCGGATTCCTTCAATCAAAGTGGTACTGTCATAATGAATAAGGTACACGTAAGCACAAAGAAGTGGCAGTAAACATATGTAACTCACAATAAGCATATGCAAGTGTGCCTGCGCGGGCGTAGGCAGCTCCCAGCATAGCAAATGTATGTTGTTATGTACGGCAGCTCCCAGCATAGCAAATGTATGTTGTTATGTACATATGTAACTTATATATATATATATATATATATATATATATATATATATATATATATATATATATATATAGTACTTACGTATTATTGCAACCAGATTTTCGTGGTTGCTAAATTCACATGCTGCATTGAAAATCATTGTGGGAAACACCGTAAGGTGCTATTTTACGTCCTTACTGATGAAAAATCAGTTTGGCTTACATTCAGGAAATGAAACAATCATGCAAGTCTTCTTCCTGTTTTGCGTGCATTACACATGCACGCTTCAATTGGCAGGACTGCTGTCTTACTGAGGAAAAGAGTAGTTTAACTGGGAGGAAGGAATGCTGAGAAGAAAAATATAGACAACTGTTATTCTAATCCCTTAGAACTGCCTAATAACTTTACATTACAAATTGTTCCTGTTCCTAAAAGTAATGTAAAGTTTTTGGCCAGTTATAAGGAATTAGAATAACATTTTGAATAGTAATCAGGTCTGCCCTATCATTATTCATAGTTGGCATTTCTTCTGGACAAGGATATCAGTAATTGCCTGTTCATCTTCACTTTGCTGTTTGGGGAAACAATTTTGTTTGAGTTTTCATGCAGCCGCTTCCCCCAACAATCAAAATCCTGCAGTGGGTGCATATACACTGGTGAGAGAAACAGCATCTGGAAATGTATTAAATTCACCATCCAAACTGTGATATTAGACACTCATATGAACTCCTATTAGACACACTTAAGAACACAACCAACAGGACGATATCAGCCATTATAACTCAAGCGTGCATCTGCAATGCACGCAAGACTGGGAGAGGGTTTCTCAAATTGTCCCTGTTCCTAAAAGTAATCTGAACTTTTTGGGTCATTGTAAGGAAGTAGAATAACAGTTGAAAGTGTTTCATGTACTTGGATTTGTGGATGTATGCGCATATCGCTCTGGTTGTGATAATACGAAGTATATATATATATATATATATATATATATATATATATATATATATATATATGTGTGATTGTAAATATACACATGTACATAACTAGGTTACGTTACAGCAATTACGGGTAACATATGTTCTGACCAGACATATGTTACTGGGAGGTCCAATAATAGGCCGGTCAGACATACAGACACGCAATAAAGGTAAATACACTGCTGCTTTCCAAACTACCGGCAGGAAAGTACCAGTGGGAGAGATCTGCAAGGTCTACACTTTAAACATGGATAACGGGGTCCCTTGCGGGACACCAAAAATTCGACATACAGGCGAACCTGTGATTATCGATGCGAGCAGGATGTAGCTGTACACGGAACAGTAGGTTGTGCAAGTGTAATAACACATGGGTTGACAAAACGTACGACATGTGTCCCGAAACAGGTAGTTGGCAGTGTGTAGAGGTGTGTTCATACCCCAGCTGTGCTCACAGTAGGTATTTGTCATGAGTGCTGTAAAGGGGTGTCAGGTAGGTGAATCATGGGTATGCAATAATGGGCCTAAGTGCGCAGGTGTTGGTTGGCAGAGATGTATTAGGCCCGCCCAGTGGAAGTAATTAATATTCCTATGGGGCACTGCTAATGCTCATTCCTCCCAAACCTGAAGAGCATATCTACTGGATAGTCCGTAAACCATTGGGGGAACACATAGGGACTATATCAGTGCCCTGTACCTGATTATCATGGACGTCCGTGATTACGAATCAGAATCTAACACAGTCCTAACTAAACCCTTCCAGAACTACTGATATTTGGTGGACAGATGGCAAAATACATGTAATGACTAATGACAACGTGTATGAGTCATAAACAGCATGTACCTCGACAAATGTGAACGAACACATATGTCCTGTGACTGTCAATGTGTCAGGTTAATAGAACCAATCATCTAAATATGTCCCTGAGGATGTTATGCAGTGTCCCTGATACAGTGTTCATTCTCCCCCATTCGTATGTGAGGTCTGCTAGTGACAGAAAGCGCATATTACGCCGACCACCTTAGGTAGATGATAGCATAATAGTTTGGGGTTATCACCTGTTCGCCTTTGTGAGGGACACTCCACTCTGGCCAGTTGTGTCCTGCAAAATGAATGTTACGGCACATGGCCTGTGATTTCTGGAAAAGAGTTCATATATTGTTTGTAGTGGATGCATAAAATGATTTTGTTGTATCTGAAACACCTAGATGTTATAGGAAACAGTATTAGCAACTATAATGCTACAAGAATAACCTTAACTAATGCAAACCGGTGAAGTAGTCAATTTTCTACTAGCTGTGGGTATGTGTTGCCTTGCCAAATCTGACATCTCTACATATAAGTCCTATAGGGCTGCCACCTTTCCAAATGGCCAAAGTGGGACCTGCTCCGTAGAAATGTCAGACGTACCAGGTCAGAACATACCTACGGCCATGCATAGTACAGAAATATACATATTAGCACAAATCAAAGCTTAGTCTAGCAGCAGTCAAGTTGCTTATGCTACTTCACATAACATATCGAAGTGTCATTTATACAATAACCGTTACATGCAACTATTAGAGAAACATAGAATATAATATTGTCTTCTAATCAGGACATTTGCTATGGCTAGATTATTCTCGCATGACACATATGCCTAATGAGGGACTGTCCCGAGCAAAGTGGGAAAGGTGTTACTCCTAAAATCTCACTTCGGCCAATTTAAAAGGTGGAAAACCTACAATAGGTATGTGGTAGCATGACCTGGCAGAAAGATGCGTTTCCCAAAACACATTTACATGTCTGCATTGCAGAGTATCTGTTCCCATGTATCAGCCAGATGGGAGCAGATTGTATGAGGAACACGTATATAATATGATTATGTCACTGGTCAGGCCGCCGATTCCGTACAGTCGAATGCCTGCCGTCGCATAATGGTCAGCCATACCTGATACTGTAATCATGTAGTCTGATGTAATAGGCATCACAAGGGATCGCGCCCACCCAGCGTGTGTGACAAATGCTAGCACCAATGTCGGTGCATGTGCAAGTAAGGGAGCAAGTGGGTGTAAGCGTGTTTGTCTACCAGTATGTGAGTAATGCACTGTTAAAGAAATGTGAAGTCTAAACAAGTATAAGGAGCTGCAACCAGAGGTCAGCAGTGCTTAACACCATGCAAAGCCATGCACAACTGCTCCCACCTGCTGGAATGTGCCTTACCCACTCCGTATCCAAAGGCCTTGTTCTGTCTGCAAACAAAGAACTGTCCTTTGCAAGTGTTGGTAGCAACACCCTGTGCACACAGCTGATTTGAATTACCAATACACCATGGCATATATACAGACAATAGACAGTACCACACACATACCATACAGCACAGTCATCCAACAGTATAGCAATGTACTGGCAGATATGTCCGAACCACTGGTGTTTGCAGACCTGGCCATCTTGTGTTTAAGTGTGTGAGCATGCCCAGTATGACCGTTACGCATATTGTCGACTGACATTACCGTCATACCTTCATGTATTTGTGCATGCCCAGTATGGTCAACTGGATCGCATGTGTCACATGTCCAGGTTGTCAGTACTGTGGTGCCGACCCCTGCGTTGTACACTGACAGGTGGCATGCTGTGTCTGCAGGGTAGCCAATGGTCATGTGGCAATGACTGTTGCAACATTTCTGCACAGCATGGGGGACATCCAACTGTATCCACATTCCTACACAGCACCGGGGGTGGCACACATGACTTTCACATGTGTATGTTGTAAGGGGGCACAGCTGACAGTTGTACACTTTTGCTACTACTGTACTGGTATGCCGGGTACACCATTTCAGTGTGTGGACCTGCCTAATTTGCTGGCTAGAGGCATAACAGTGTACTTCAGATCCTAGCTTTAATTACCAGCATAGAGGTTTCAGATGTCCTAGTCTTTACAACCTACATCCAACTGCCTGGCCTGCTGTAGTCTGTGTGTGTGTGTCTGTGGGGGTTGGGGTCAGCCATTGGGCATATCCAGAGGCCATTGTATACCATTTGTCTGTATTGGTCTACACCTGCCCGGCTGTATGAGACTTGTGTGAGCTGTATGGACACACATGACCATAACCTGCAGTGGGTCAGGACACCCTGTGTACTACTGGCTACTATTGTGACCCCGGTATGTGCTACAGATGTCATGGTGCCACTATGGACGTGTACTGTCTGCTGCCCTAACAGTTGGCCACCAAATTCCCTTCTATGCTCACATCCATACCATAGCTACAGGTAAAAACACATTCTAATACAACTGCCAATTGGTAGGTTGATTGACTTACCTTGGGGGTGTGCCAGACCTGAGGATGGTGCTGGAGGGCTGCTTATGATGGATTCACACAGTGCACTTCCTATACATGGCTGAGCACAGGTAGTGTCATGTTTGGCATCCCTTTTACTGTCTGTGCGAGTCAGAGAGGGTGAAAATCCCTGGATACCTACTGTGTTGGTGCATATGCCATGTGTTGCCTCTTTGCCAAGGGCAGGCCATAATGTGCACGCCTCCTTTTGCCTACTGGGTCCAGCTCAGGTAGTTCCTTTTCTGAGTCACAGTGTGCCTGTACAGGCTTTGGCATTGGTGGGGGGCTGTGTGGCCCTGCTCCATGCTGTTCCCGCTGCAACTGTTTCTCCAGGAACATATTGTGTAGCATAGCACATACCATAACAATTTGGGTGCATGTAGCTGGTGAATACTGCAAGGCTCCACTGGATGTGTCCAGACACCAGAACCGTGACCTGAGCATCCCAAACACATGCTCAATTATATGTCTTGCCTGTGCATGTGTCTCATTATGGTTTAGTTGTTCAGGTGTGTGTGCATTGGTGATGGGTGTCATCAGCCACGACACCAGTGGTTACCCAGCATCCCCCACTAGGTGACTGTAGGGGATGTCTATATTGGCAAAGGTGTTGTACAGCTGCATCAGATGCCATATATCGGAATCGTCATAGCTTCCAGGGCAGCCAGCACACACATTCAGTATAATGCCCTGGCCATTGCATACGACCGAGCTGTTGGAGGGTATGCCCCTGCGGTTAATATAGGCCCTACCCCGCTCACCGGTTGGTGCTTTGATGCATACATGCATGCAGGCTATAGCACACAGTACCCCAGGGTAGTCTGCCATTCGGTGGAGGAGTTACATATTGCTGGTCAACACCCCACGTGTGATGAGGACATGTATGTGCTCACTGGCATGTGGTGACATGGCATCTAGGAACTGGTGCAATACTCTGGATGCAGATACCTGTGGGATCCCCATGATATCCCCAGTTGTGCTTTGGGAGGACGTGTGGCTAGTATACCTAGGCCTACACATACCTTGGTATCTACTGGGATGGGTTTCCCTCAGCCTGCTCGATGTGTCGGTGTGACCGGCACAGCTCAATAAGCTGCTGTAGGAGGTCTCTGTCCATCCCATAGCGCTCCACTATTTCCAGCTCATGTAGCCTCTGGTTGGTTACCCTGTGTCTGTAAAGTATTCTGTCTCCTCACTGAGGGTTGTTTTGCAGCATTCATATCCTCACCACCCCCAGCCTCCTGCACATGTTGGTCTATGTTGCCTGCTGCAGCCCTTCTCATTTGGTTGGATTGTGTCGAGAAATGTCCCCGCATGTATACACCGGTGGTGTAGAGTGTGGAAGAAACCTATGTGTATGGTGCTTGGTCACTTTACCATAGTGTTCTGTGCCGGGCTGGGCATGTAATCTGCTGATTGTGTCAATTATCACCTGTCTGCGCAGCTTGTTCACCTTAACTACTCCACTACTGCTGTTGTCCCTCCCAATTTCACTAGGCAGGTATAGACACACCCCTAGCTTAGGCATGGGGTCCAATGTACGTACAGTATGCCTGTCACCCCCCCCCCCATGCTTTCACCTATATTCGAGTCCTGCACCTGGCTATCTACACACATACACTCTTGGGATCTGCATCACACCCTGGGGATAAACGGGATTCACTATTTTCAACCTCATTTGCATAGTATTGTCTTCTAATGCATAGTTATATGACCCATACTGATCCTCCAAAATAATAACCACTGCTTACTGTCGCTCAGATCCGCACACAACTGGTTAAAGGTGCCTTACTATCACCGTATTTGATGTCCCTTGTTCTTCCCAGCAACAAAATAACCGGTCTTTACATGACTAGAACCCGAGACCCTGCACACCACAGACAATGTGCGTTACCACTAAGCCATGGCAGAAATACATACATCCGAGGTGATCATGTACAGACCATCCAGCACAGACATTCAATAGTATAGGACATGTATTCCATCATGTAGATTTATGTGTGCTAATGTCCACATATATATATCTATCTATATATATATATATATATATATATATATATATATATATATATATATATATATATATATATACACATACGTAGATATAGAATTTATATCACAACAGCGGACCACATGACACCAAAGCATTAGACAAGAATGAAAAGGAAACCACATGTACCACCTGCATTATGTAGTGGTGTCTCTATCAAGGCAAGTGTGTTTTGTTGCGTCACATGGGTCAGACTGTATTAAGGGTAAGAGTAGCGCTGCTGACATTTACTCACCAGACCTATTGGCGGATGTATGTGTATGTCTTGCCAACCCAGTCTCTTGGGTGATCATGACATTTGTGGACACTATATAGGAAAGCAACAAAACACACTCAACACATCCTGGAGCTAGCCACTCACAGATACCAACACATAGGATATGACTGCCAAACACACACACCTGTCATGCCTTGGAATAGAACACCTACCTGTGTATTCTGTCACACTACAGCATTATGTAGTTATACAATGTGCTACAAAGGTTACTAGAGCACAGCACTCCCAGAGGCATACTTCTAGGTGGGTGACATCATTAGCAATGGAAAAGATGCCGATAGGGATTGTATAGAGAGTGAGCAGTCTAAAAGCAATACTCTGTCCATAGGCAGCTGGAAACACACACTTGACAGGGTTGGGATTAGAACATAGACCTAGCTACCTTATCACACTACAGCATTATGCAGTTACAGAATGCGCTACTGAGATTACTGGATCACAGCACTCCCAGAGGCATACTTCTAGGTGGGTGACATCAATAGCAATGGAAAAGATGCCGATAGGGATTGTATGGAGAGTGAGCAGTCTAAAAGCAATACTCTGTCCACAGGCAGCTGGAAACACACACACACAAACACGCACTTGACAGGGTTGGGATTAGTACATAGACCTAACTACCTTATCACACTACAGCATTACGCAGTTACAGAATGCACAACTGAGATTACTAGATCACAGCACTCCCTGAGGCATACTTCTAGTTGGGTGACATCATTAGCAATGGAAAAGACGCCGATAGGGATTGTATGGAGAGTGAGCAGTCTAAAAGCAGTACTCTGTCCCCAGGTAGCTGGAAACACACACACACACTTGACAGGGCAGGGATTATTACATAGACCTAACTACCTTATCACACTACAGCATCACGCAGTTACAGAATGCATTACTGAGATTACTGGAGCACAGCACTCCCAGAGGCATACTTCTAGGTGGGTGACATCATCAGCAATGGAAAAGATGCCGATAGGGATTGTATGGAGTGTGAGCAGTCTAAAAGCATATTCCTGTCCCAAGGCAGACGGAGACAAACACACGCCAGTGGTGTGAGCAGGACAACTGCCTATCTACGGACCACTATTACAACACTACATAGATAGGAGACTCGCCACAGAACTACACCTTTCAAGACAGTCAATATGACCGTCTAGGAATGTGGACATCGACATGGATGCTGGCAGATATGGTGTACATACCTGTGAACCAGTGTGTTCAATGTATGAATCCATCCTGAAGTGGGGTATGGCCATCTGTTGCCTGGATGACCACTATCGCTATACAGGATTACAATGGTCATGCCCATACACATAGAGGCACATAACCGACACAAGGTGTCACTGTGCATGCTCATACACTTAGTAGCACATGTCTGTTTGGAATGCACTATTCCAAAACTGAAGAAAAACAAACTGTCAAAAAACAAACCAAAAGGTTCCGAACCAGCAGGTGTAAAACTCCAAAGGTTTATTAGAAATGTAAAAGTAAAGCGCTTTTCATCTCCCTTAGTAGGAAGACGTCTTCAGATAAAGGAAAAAATCATCAAACGCAATTTAAAACCGAAAAAAAGGGGTGTGTGTTACAAAATTACAAACAGCTGACTTAATTGAACCCACTGAATGCACTATGTATCCATCTACACAACGGCGTACTGGGCATGCTCACACACTTGTAGCGAAAGGCTGTCTTGTATGCACTCTGATTCTAAACACGGAAGGGCACAGTGTGTTGATAGTCATCATTGTTAGCATGAACGCTGCACTACATATAACTGACACCAGTCTTCTGCACAACATCTGCTGCTGTCCATCACCTTAGCTGTACCAATCTAAACCTGGCACACTAATACCACCCGTGGTGATGTCCTGCCAGGAGTGGCTACTTCGCACATATAGTACCATTCATAGACGAATATCCTGGGACCAGGTAAATGCCCTGACACCTAGAGGACAACTGCATTGTATGTGTATGCTGAACAGTGCTAGATGTGTACCGTTCATAATCACAGCTGCCAATCTAGATCCAACAATGGGGAATACTGACATCTGTGCAGTGAGGAACACCTGGCATAAGGCTCAGTTGTGCACAATAGCAGTACTACTACCGTATACCTGAGATACAGACATGTGGGCCATAACACCGTTATGGACCACTCCAGTTGGTAGTGTCCCCACGTACATGAAGGCCACTCACATGTACTGACCAGTACACTCTCAAAAGCCATCACAGATGTGTCATGTGCAGATCACAGTGTCAAATGCCGCATTCTAGGATGTAGCCCTCAGACATCACCATGTCCTTGGAACAGCAACACACGTCCATACATTAGTACAACACCATGTTACTCATGACCAGTGGACTGTACCTAGCTCTACAGCAACTGTGCAGACTACCCATGTACTGACAGGGTTCCATCATGTGTTATGCAATGCAATGATACCACTGTTCATAACCAGGTCAGCTGTACACATAACAGGGGCCCTGGGTCATATACAGCTGTAACAGATAACTGTTGCTGTACACCAGTAAACACACTCATGTTTGGATATGACATACATGTACCTGCCATGGATATGTGCATGCCCCTCACACACAAAACACATATGTACATAGCATAGCTTTCGCTGTCCCTCATGCAGACAAGTGGCTACAGCAATTACATGCATGCACATGGAAGGTAGGTCCATGGCTGTTGAATGCTAACAGTACATAAGGTGTGATAGCAATGTTGGCTGAGTTAACATTCCCTCTGTACTGGTTACCCATGACAACTATCATATCATACAACAGTCCATGTGTCATGTATGTCATCACACATGTCATGTCCACCAATTGCAATGCATACAAGCATGGCTATATGACAAGAATGTAGGACCTACACACATGTACATGTAGTGGTGTGCATTCAGCTACCATGCATGTGCAGTAGCTGATGTTCGCAGTTCATCTGTGTCTTACTACAACATGCAGTTGTAATGCAGCCCCATCATTGACACCTGTATATGGTGAAATACTGACAGTATGGTAAGATGTACATCAGGTATGTATGACTGTGTGTACATAGAGTGGTGGGCCAACTTTGCAGATGGCTGTTTGCTGAAGACAGCTCACAGGTGTGTCACACGTCATCCTACCATAACATGTGCAAACACTAAGCTATGTTTCTGTTAATTGAAGATGAAGACATACAACCTACACAGTGGTCAGGGTGTCACTGACTGTAAATCACTTGACACCTGTAACACTTACGTCCTCCCATGTGCATATAGCAGCACAATTGCCGAAGGTAGCGTCGGTACACATTGTAATGCGGGCAATACTGCTGCATGTCTGTCAGATGTATCATAAGATAGCAGGTGTTTGATTCACAGTACTGCCATGTGTGTTTGCTTGTGTGTCCATATATGCCACGTATGGTGGGGAATACATCCCAATTGTTACACACCCCTGTACACTGTTGTAGAGATCTGTACATACTGCAGTGTAGAAAGCAAGACATAGGCAGGGGTGGTGTGTGTATCACACACATGATAGCTATCTGTATGTGCATGGCATAGGTGAATTCAATTGTGTACTACACAGTGTGTGTGTGTGTGTGTGTGTGTGTGTGTGTGTGTGTGTGTGTGTGTGTGTGTGTGTGTGTGTGTGTGTATGTATGTATGTATGGCTTTCTGGTGCATGGAGTGAGGATATATGCTACCATAGTGAACAGATAGGACCCCTAACCCCTCCACCATGTCCCATATGACATTTATGTACTACACACATGAGGTGCATGGTTGACAGTGATGTACAACAGCAGCAAAGGAAATGTACGGTATCTGTAGCCTGATGTGGTGTCTGTGTATGTATGTGGATGCTGTACAGATGACTACTGTCATGCTGTGACACAGTCATGATGTTCAACACATCTTATGTGGTCGAATTAAGTGACACCTCCACAAGCTGAGCACAGGCTTTTAGGATGTCCAGTGTTCCACATCTACTGTATAACCATTCAACAAAGGCTATAGTTGGACCATGTGTAGACAATGTACAACAGGGTGTACACACATACACATCACATCTACTGTGTGTTGCTACATGTCTCTGGCCATCCTCCATGGTCATGTGTGAACATGTATTGGCCAAATGTTTGTGATGACCATCTATCTCACATGTCTGTGTTATCCCATATGACATACACCCATAGATGTCAGACACTCCACTGTCCACAGGGTTATGCAGACAAAGGGTTGTATGTTTGGTATGTGGGGTATGTTTTATCGGATAGTGAGACACTGTTGCAGCCAGACCACTACATGTCATGGACACATCAGATGGCACATCACAATGTGTGCACTCATTGCACAGGCATATTACACAATGGTGAATCCTCTGGGCTGCCCATACTCCAGCTCACTGTGTTGCATACTGTTTGCATACCCCACATGTGTTGTTCTGATGTATAGGACATATTCCTGTATTGAACAACATCTCCACCGTTGTATGCACAGCTGTCCACACATCTAGCAATGGCAGTTTCTGTAGTTTCATGTCGGTGTTTCATTTAGTTTGTATGTATTGTACATGGGTAGCCAGTGTGATTGATTAAGGATTCAACCTGTATATCATGACTGGACCATACATTATGTGTACATGTGTTAACTGGCCACATGACAAATAGATATGTGCATTAACATGCCTGAAACTGATAACTGTCTCACCTGCAATGGCCTGCTGTCTCTGCGGCACGCCAGAGGTACCTATATAGGTGTGACACAGCAGTATGATCATTATCCATGACTGTATGACAGCTACAGGGTGCAATGTGCATGTTAACACATTCACCAGTACAATAGGATATACTATGGGGTATGCACATGTGTGCATACACAGGGTAGCATACTATAGTATGCGGCATGTGTGTAAACATACCTTGCATATGATGTTACATTACATATTGTACAGTGACACATGTAACTAAATGGGATATAATAGTTATATGTGCAGTAGTGACTTACCAGGCAACTCCAGGCTCAGTGGTTGGGAGACACCCACCTCCACGATGGCAGATAGTGTTTGTGGATGCTGTTCTGAAGGCATCCCCAGGCTGGCCAGTAGCTCCTCGGTACGTGTGAGTGGGGGCTGGGTTGGTGGCCCACCACATGTACCACCTTGTTCCCTGGCGATTGCATTCGCACGCTGTTTCGCATGTCTGATCAGGTCCATGCAGTGTCTGCGCACCTGCTTGTAGGTGCGGTTGTGGCCACCCACATCAATAACCCTCCTGCGAAGTTCCTGCCACAGGTCATCATGCTGCTGGGCATGCTGTGGCACATGGCTGGAGGTAAGGTATGAGGGCCTCATCCTCCAAGTGGCTATATGCTGGCAGTCTTGATCGAGGCATATCTGGAAGACATAATGATGGAGACAGGTCACAGTATCTCAGAGATGCACAGAGATACAGCTGCACATACATGTTTATTACATTTAGTACATGTGAACAGTTGTCTTTGCAAATCTTCATGACACTGACACCACTGACATGTTTGTGTCACACACATGTAACACCCGATGAGGACTGGATATTATCACCATATATGTGTGTCACCTCATTACATTGCTCATACTCCATGTGAATGCTGTGTTGATGTGGGCATGTCTGTTTGCCTGTACTGGTGTTCTTACCTATCAGCACATGCCTGGATGTGTCCACATTAATGCTGTTGACCTTGATGCTGTGTATATGTCACATATCAACACATACACTGCCTTAACGGACATGACCTGTGACAATGCAGACATGTGCATGGAAACCTTTACATGCCTGTGTTTTGCCATATACATCTACATGACACTGTACAGCAGTTCAACATCCTGCCATGTATCGCCTGTGTTGCACATGTGATACACATGGGACAATGGCTAGCCAGATGGTATTTGCAGGGATGGTTATCAACTATAGCATGAACGGACAAGGTCATGTAGTAGTGTGTATGCCCTGGACCATGTATGAGCATAGGATGTAAGGTTTTCTAGCTGTATCCGACAGCCATGTTCCCACCGCCAGGTGAATCAGTGCCACATAACTGATCCAGACAGTTAATGATACATCTACCATTCGGTCATCACACCATGTCTGACAGAGATGACATGTGCAGCTTTGCTGGACAGGGTTGCATAGTATGGCAGGAGTATGTAACGTGTATGGCACAGGGATCTGTCCAGCATGTGGCGATCCTTGTACTAGGAAGGTGGCTGTCCATGACATATGTTTTTCAGATCAGGATATGTAAGTGTAGTATGTCCAACATCACAGTGTTGGACATGTCTTTATGCAGGGAAGGCAGCATGCTGCATAGTGGAGATGAGGATTGTGAAGGCTGGTGTCGCCCATCCAAGCATGGCCACTACCCCTTAAAGGTGATATGTGATCCGATATTGGTCACTTGAGTGATGAGTATGGCTGTACAATGATCTCCATGCTCATGGATGGCACCCTGTCATGACTAGGGTTGCCTCTTATAACTACCTAATAGGCCTGGTGACATCACTAGCTCAGGAAGGTAAACTGCACAGCACCATCCCTTACACACAGCGTCCATTATGTTGACCGCTGCCTAGGTGGTAGTTCATGGGTACAGGGTTATTAACCTAGCGGTGACAATGCAATATGCAGCTGTCAGATTGTGCACATATGTCACGCACCTCACCCACAAAGCCCATTCTGTATGTTGTCCACAACACTGAGTCAGCCATTGCTCTTAGGTCATGGCCATTCACATACTTACATATGCAGATGCCTCCTATTTGTCTGTGTGGTATGGGCTACAATGAGTGGGGGTACAAAACATTAACCCTGTTTTACTGTAGCTGCCACTGGTGTGATATGCACATGTCACTCAGACACCTTTTGTAGTGTTGGTTCTGTCAACAGGCCACTGGCGGAACAGTCCTGTGACATACAAAGGTACATCTAGTATACTGAGTGTAGGTGGAACACAGTATGGGTGACGATGCCCTATGACCTGTCACAGATATGATATGCAGTGTAAAATCAACCGTACTCTCATCTACATCTGTACTGCTAACAACATATACGTTGATTAAGGTTCATGGACTTTCAGACCATACTCATCAGGGTAATAGTGCAGTGCCTCCCATTATGAGTGGTGTCTCCACTTTGTGATTTGTGATAATTGTTGGTGTGCACCATTCAGTGTTTTCACAGACTGACATGAACCTATGTTTTACATGATGTGTATGTGTAGAGCAAACTGTTTTGCCATATGTGTATGATACAACCAGGGATGTGGACAGGTCATATGCAGCCTGAGTGTACCTTGTACCATCATTGTTATGGTTACAGGGGCTCTGTAGTGTTCATGGATATGTGATTGTGTACCTGTTGGGTGGGGGCAGTGAGTTTATGTTATCCAACACCCTATCTGTATTGCTTATTCATGCTCAGCACTTGTTCAGAACATGTAAGCACTTCATGAGCTACTAATTACTATAGCACTCAGTCCTACTCATTTCCTACAGGTAAACACTGTTTGTACTTACATTTCCAGCTTGCTTAGAGTAAAACAGCTGTTGTACACACTTACCTCACATATCTAGTGATAAATGGTTGAATATTCAGGCATGTACAAGTGTCAATTCCCAGTGTTATCGCCTGTCTATATGATGAATATGGGCATCATGAGGCAATATAGCAATTGTCTCATGTACACAGTCAATGCTCACCTCCTAACATACGACACTACAACCTGTGGGAGATGCACGTATGTAGCCATGCTGGAGGTAATGCTCTCTCCAACTCAGACTGAACCTGACAATCATGTGGGGATGTTAAACGTTTGCACCACACCACACCACACTCATTACATAGTCTCACTAGATCTCCACCACCACAGGCCACACATAGTAAGACTACAACATTTGCGGAGCCTCTCAGTACTACTCTGTGTAGGCAACAGAGGACTCTGAAGCAGAAATACAGGCAGCCCCATCACCAAACACAACACCAATTACTTATAGCCCACAGACTCATGTGTGCCCATCAACTACAGCCAATAGGGTGATATAACATACCCAAATCACTAGTCATAGGTGACTCTGTAGGCGGTCACACTGATGTCCCACACAGCAGGCTACACAAGGTGATAGTCACTTTCATATGGATGTCGGGTAGCAGGATCTGCAACATAACCTATGCACTCAGGTCACTCCTCAACAGGTACAATATGACTGTCATTCTCCATGTTAGTGTGAATGCCCTGAGATGTAACTTCCTGGACTACATGTACAGAGACATGCAATAGCTCCCCGTTCTTGTAGCACAGGCAGGTATCACCATAGCCCTGAGAAGCATTCTGCATTCGTCCAGACTGATAACGCAGTACAACAACTGAATTATTCACTTCAAAAGTTGGCTATGCTTCTGGTGTCATTCCAAGGGTATCCAGTATCTGTCTGCTTTGAATGACATGGTCGACAGAACACGATGCTTTGGCACAGATGACCTGCACCTGTCAGTCTTGGGATTACGGATAACATCTAAGGCTCTTGCTGCTCCTATAGTGCCTGTTTTAGACATGGTTCAAATAACATTCACCACCAGAACAGGAACAGACAAGCAAAACCTGAGGGTAATGTTACTCAATGCTTGACATCTTCATCTCAAACGCACTCACCCGAGGCACTCCTTATAATGGACCACTTCGATATCTCTGCAGTGACTGGGACCTGCTTCTAGGCTCCTGAGAGCACCCCTGCACTAACAGGCTATTACGCAGACCACACCTTTCAGTCATGTAACCAGGACCTGAACACCCACAGCAGAGGTGTGTCCATATTTCACAAGGATGTACACACCTCCAGGCTGGTTGCTTAGCACAATGCATCAGAGGTAATCCAAGTGCAACTAACTGTGGCCATAACTGCTATACAAATTGTAGCTTACTATGGATTACACACCATACCCCATGGTTAACAGCCCTCACTTCTTGGTGTACTGGAAACTAGGGTTCTAACAGGAACTACTGATGTGAGACTGACACTACCCCACACTTAACTGGGATACCTACTCATGTACCGACACATTAGGCCAATGCTTTCTGGGATTCATAACCTTCAATCAGCTGGATCAACCTATCCACACCACCACCAGGGCCAGCAATATCCTAGACCTGGACATTACCAACATGTGTGACTGGTGTTCCACACCAGGGGTTATCCCCTCATTGGTCAGATCCAAACGTATGCTAATCACCCTTGTTATCCACATCCCGGCACCACACCTTTCACGGAAAACACAGTACAATATTTCTACAAAGCCAACTTCAGGCTTCTTATGGCAGCAGTAGTAAATGTCATGACACCCGTGCAGATGGACAATATAGTTACAAATGCTGAATCATACACAACTGCACTTCATTAGCACTTACACGACTGCATGGATCATGCTATCCCAAACAGATCCATGACTGTACCCATGAGATAATGGACTCCACTCTGGGGGTCCACTGCCATGGACATAATGTACAACAGAAGGAGGAGACTGTTGCAAAGTAGAGTACAATTCCATGGGTGGGGTAGCTCCCTGGTCAGCCACAGTAGATATCTGGGATCCCTTATCACATCCTCCAAAGCTAGCGATGTAAACATTACTGCGACTCATACCAAGGACTACCACAAATCGTTATGGAGGTATGTCACTACTCTCGATGGCAATACCCACATCTGCTCTGACATACAGCGGTTAGGCACGAACATTACAAAACCGACTGATATTGGCAATATCCTGGCTGATAGGTTAAGTGCTAACTTTACACCCCTCTCACACCCTAAAGGGCCCACATCTATACAGGAACAATGCAGAGTCCCTGCGGTCACAACTACGAAGTTCAAAGCTGCACTCTCTAAAGCCTGGTACACAGACTCCATGTGACCATCCAACATCCCAGGCTGCGATTTACACAAACCTCAGAATGACATGGCTCCCCACTTGGGCACCAAATTCACTAATAGCCTTGTATCAGGCATTGTGGCCCCTGAATGGCACACAGCAACAGTTATCACACTCCACAAAGGTGGCGCCACAATGGACCAGAGGAACTATTGCCCTATATGCCTGACTAGACTGTTCTGCAAGGCTATGGAGCACATCATCATGGAAGTCATTCACGGAGACATTGGTGGCCTCCAAACCTTTGATACTACCTAGTTTGGATTTGTTAGGGCCAGACCATGACTCCTACACCTGGTGGAGTCCTTTGAGACAGTTACCAAGGTAGTAGATGAGGGTAAGGAGGTCCACACAGCCTACCTTGTCCTCTCATTGGCTTTCAACACCGTTCCCCATTCTGGTATTGTCAACATACACATCCACCTGCACATCAACCCCTACATCACGAGATGTTATGCAAAGTGGGTCACGGACAGGACCCACACAGTGAGTGTAGCATACCCTAGTTCTTACTCTAATTCAGTTACAATCGGCGTACCACAGTCCTCGGTCATAGGGCCCCTCATGTTCAGTATATGCTTCTCTGAGTTACAGGCTAGCACAGAAGGACTTTCCCTGAATAGGTTTGCAGATGACTGCAAACTAGGGGCCATGATTAATTCACCAGCTCATACAGACACCCTCCATAAGGGTGTCACTGTGACAGATACCTGGTGTCGATAACATGGCCTCAAGCTGCATGCCACAAGGTGCATAGACATCCCCTTTGGATTACACCAATCACCCACTGACTATCACATAGGTGGTAGTCCCCTACATACATAAGACATTATAAGGGATCTTAGAACACAAGTATATAGCACCCACTCCTTTGATAACCATATTGACAAGGTGTCATGGATATCCTTCTACGTAGCCACCCTAATCTGTAATGGGTTTGTAGCCGGAACAAAGACAGCCATTGTACCTCTCCACTCCTGACTTATGAAACACGTTCAAGGGTACAACACACCATTTGGGGTATACCTTATGAAACAACAGCAGCAGCTTTGAATACCACAACATTAACACACCAAGAGGATTACTGACCTCCGAAGGATGACGTATGCAGCACAACTACAGAAACCCCAACTGTACTCGTTTGCATACTGCATACTCAGAGGTGATCTCTGCTGAACATACAAGGCCCATGTCCACAACAATATTGATGGATATGCTCCACATAAGCAACATAAGCAAAAGCCACTGAGAGCAACATGCTCTAGGATATGTACCCAAACGCAACGATGGCTAGGACGTGCTGGAGGGATACATTCCTGAACCAGACACTCACCATGCTTTGGAACATGATTCCTATGTATATCAGGCAGGGACCCTCACTAGCACTCTTCAAGAGATACCTCGATGGGTGGATGGGAGACAGACATGTACGCCAGGGATCACTGCAGTGGCTCTACTGTACACAGTTGCAGAAAACAAATGGCTCTGCTGTTCACAGGCACAGGTCACTGACCTAGGGAGGTACCGCAAGTGAAAACACTGTAGTTGGGCTTATGAATGGACTTGGCCAGACAGCATAGTACCTAACTATGAACCTATGAAGCTATTAAATGTCCTTTGTGCATGGATAATTGAGTAGCTCTTCCATTTCAATTAGCTATCATGCAGTTACACTGTCTGGTGACTACAAGCCATATGTCTCCTATTATTGTGTATTGTACATGCCGATAGACATACCTGATGTTTGCATAATATAACAGTAATGCTATGTAAAATATTTGACATATCTTCCTACAATACTGTACATTTCACATTTTTGCGACAATATCCCATAATGCAAAACATAATTGCACAGCAGGACCACCTTAGACATGTTAATCTCAGTTATACGCCCATACATATGCCTACTGTTACAGTATATTGACATATACTATCCCATGTTATGGCATGTACTTGTTGGACAAACCCTGCCACTGACAGCAGCTGGAGTAGAATTGTTGTTTTTAAAGCCCTTATGTAGCATCCCTTGTGGTGTATGAGGTGTTTAACTTGTGGCCCACGGCAGTACACACAATTTCTACAAGCGTTACTATGCCCAACAAGACATCACTACATAATACCTTTTCCCACTGCATGCAATGCATGCACTTTCATTAATACAGAACAGGTACTACATACACTAACACACTGAGTATTCTACATACCTTCTTAATGGTCCGAGTGTACGAAAATATCTGTCTTACTCCTTTCCTGTTTCAACGGTTTTATGGTATGTGCATACGGTTTGAATGAATGGCAAGACATCCTTTTATACGTAGATACCAGTAACATGTGGTATCCTGCCACCAATTGGTGTTCCAGAGTAGATGATTACATGCACATCAGCTGTGCAGCTACTCCATTAGCCAATTACATGGCAACAGTGGGGTATAATTGAATACTCCACTTGGGCATTGTCCTTTTGCCCTACCTTCGAGGAAGACGGACTGGATGTGTTTTTTGGGATGAATTGCAACTGCTTTATGGAGAGACACAGATATTTTGACTTCATGTCCCCCGTGGATTGTGTGTGATGGCTAGATGATGTAGTTTTACATGTGAGTGTAGCTGTTATCTCAACCATCTGATATGAGACTATTGCAAACAAAACCTGTAACATCGGAGTCTGTTCCATTGTACAACAGCAACGATTTCACAAAGCGCCATTACAGTGTGTCTCTCACAAGGTATGTTAAGGCTTCTGCAGATGCCATTGAGTGAGTGGATGTCTGTGATGTTATTACAGTCTGTATTGCAATTGTTTCGGGTGTGGGGGAGATGTAGGTGGGTGTACATAGCAGATAAAGGTTTGTGGGAACTGCATTTATACATATTCCATATGTGTGTGAGGGCTCCTTCCCTAATTGAAGACTTATCATTTAGCAGACTAATACTATGGTTATTGCAAGCTTATTCATTAAGCCATTGTTAATTGGTTCCTATATAGCATGTAGGTGATGTTGATCCTTCAAAACCTCTGGTAATATATCGATATGTACTGAAATGTTGCTACATGAAAGCTGTCTCGTGTATTTCTGTCACAGATATTTGCACTCATTGCAGTTGTGTTGTTGACTGGACCTCTTTGGCTTTGGTTGCCACCTTTTCAAATGGCCATAGTGGGACATTTGCAGGACACACATCAGATTTTAGAGGCCGACACATACCCACGGTCAGTACAAAGGTTAGAACTTAACTTTTTACCTAAATAAAACCTTATTCTTGTAGCAGTTTAGTTACTTATTATGTTTCTTGTAACATTTAGGTCTTTTAGATACAGAAATAACTATTTTAGGCAACTATTACATAAAATATGGGACATAATTATGTCCTACAATCTCAGGACATTTGCCCTTTTTAATATTTTTTGTCAGGACACAAATGCCTGAAGAGGGACTGTCTCTCTCAAAGTGGGAAAGGTGGTAACCACATGCCTAAGGCCGGCTATGACCACACCTACTGTAATAATCTGCCTCTGAGTTAGCACAAACAGACACAAGAAGCATACACACACACACACACACACACACACACACACACACACACACACACACACACACACACACACACATTACAGTCCCACGGAAACACACACCGCACTCTCAACACACACTTACACACCCTACAGCAATCATAAACACACTTAAACACAGTACCTACCTGGACCGCAGCACCAGCAGCAATAACTAAATGTCCCTTAACATTGTGATAATAGCACTCACGGTTCTAGTGTTCTGGGACTGTGGTCTTTCGGTCTTTAAGCCTCGTGATTACGCGTGTCGGTATGTAAAGCATTCGGTAGTTGGCAGTATCCTATTTATTTGTACCTCCATGGTTGTGTACATGTTGTTAACCTATCTATATATTTGCTGATATATGTATATCCATATATATTGACATATATCTCTCTATCACCCTTTCTATCTCTCTCTCTCTCTCTCTCTATATATATATATATATATATATATATATATTTATTTATAGAGAGAGAGAGAGAATGAGAGTGAACACACCTTTTGTTGGGTACATGGCAGTGTATACTATTTCCGGAACTCCGCCCTTTTGTGTTTCAACCTGTCACAATGCACACCTGCCGTTGGTACATCTCAGGTAGTGTAGTGGTAGGTGACTGTGTACATTGTTGCGTGTTCTACTCCTGGCAGTGGTTGTTTTACCTCTCAGAGCAGGTACTATTAGTACAAGGGTGAATAATGCAGATTTCACCTGTTCTGGCCATCTTTGACCATGATCTGTGCGATATTCAGCAAAGTTTAGACCTGTTTTGCGCATATCCGTGTAGTCATGTCTAAACGACGCTTACCATCACTTGCTGGCGCATAAACCCGCTAACATGTGCTTAAACATGCTCTAATTACCTGCATCCAACATCCATTATTCGTGCCATCGGAATTACGTAATGGCCCTTGCAGGTCGTGGAACCGGGAACATGCACGACACAATCAGTGGCTTTACCACTTGGGCATTTGGGATATGTACAAGTGTTATGGTGTTTTGTATGTGGACTGTATTATGGCTGTCCCTCCATATTGCAAACAAATGTGTAACTCAGTTAGTTTACATATGGGTGATACCTATTAATGGTATGTCCAAGTGATGTTTAATGGATGTGCTCCAGCTATGGGAATCCATGTCACAGTGAGCCACACACTGTAATGTGCTACACCTTGCCACAACCATAACTGGAGAATGCTGGGGTGACGGATACCTGTCATGGGTACTCCCCATGCTTTGGAACTACATTCCTGATTACATTATATGGAGCCCCTCATTAACACACCAGGGAATCCTTGCAGAGTGGGTGAGGAACAGTGGTTACACCCAGGGATCCCACAATTGGCTCTGCTCCACAGAGGGACAATTAGTTAATCGATGGGGTGGCGACAGCAGACACATTTTGCCTAGGCTGATGAATGGCCTCTGACAATCAGGCATGTACCTACCGATGTACCTAGGAATCTATACATACAGTATCAACACATGCTGTTAGATTCGTTTACTGTTCAGGTGTTGAATTACCGTGTTCCAATAGCTGTTGTGTGTGCAATAGTTGAGGGCTGCCTATGTAGGATTCACACAGTACACCAACTATACATAACAATTTACAGGTAGTCGTGTGTGTGTGCCATCCATTTTACTGTGTGTGCAGGTGGAGAAGTGTGTCAGTCTGTAGGGGCCTACACTGTCAGTGTATGTGCTATACGTTCCCTCTTTGCCAAGGCATGGGTATATTGGGCATGCCTCCGTCTGCCTACTGGGGCTGGCACAGGGTGTTCGTGGTCTGAATCCCTCTGTGCCTGTGATGCCCTTGGCAATTGTGGTGGGCTGTGAGGGCCTTCACCATTATGTACCTGCTGCAGCTGTTTCTGCAGGATCATATTATGTAGCATGGCACATACTATGAAGATGTGGGCACGCGTGCCTGGAGAGTACTGCAAAGCTCCACCAGATATGTCCAAGCCACGGAACCATGATTTCAGCATCTCAAACACATGCTCTATGATGATTCTGGTTTGTGCGTGTGCCTCATTATGGCATTCTTGCATGAGTTTGTGTGCATTTCTGATGGGAGTCACCATCCACGGCTCCAGTGCATAGCCAGCATCCTCCACATGGTGGCCATATGGGATGTCTCCCCTGACAAATACCTGATACAGCTGTGAGGCATGCCAGATGTGGGAGTCATGGTAGCTTCCAGGGCTACCAGCACACACATCCATGATAATGCCCTGGGCATTGCACACGACCTGGCAGTTGATGGAGTGGTATCCCTTGCGGTTTATGTAGTGCCTACCATGCTCACCGGGTGGTGACTTGATATGTATGTGCATGCAGTCTATTGCACCCAGTACCTCTGGGTAGTCTGCCACATGGTGGAAGAGACGCATATTGCTGGCCAACTCCTCCTGAGTTTGGGGGAAGTATATATGCTCATTGGCATGTGGTAACATGGCATCCAGGAACTGGTGGAGTACCCTGGATGCTGATGCCTGTGAGATCCCCATGATATCTCCAGTTGGCCTTTGAAAGGTACCTGTGGCTAGTATTCTCAAGCTTACACATAACTTTGTGTCCACTGGGGTGGGTTCCCCACTGTTGTTTCTGGATCTGAGGCGTGGCCAGCACAGCTCAACAATTTGCTGTATGATGTCCCTGTCCACCCTGTAACGCTCTACTATCTCCAGATCATGTAGCCCCTGGTAGGTTACCCTTGGTCTGAACACTCTTCTCCTCCTCTGGGGCCTGAGGTGGTTGTCAGCATCATCCTCCACACCACCTTCAGTCTCCAACACATGGTGATGAATCACAGCTATGGCAGCTCCCAACAAGTACATTGTAAAAGTTCCCCATCTGTTTACACTGATGGTGCAGTGTTTGGGAATACACAAGTGTGTGTGAGGTGCCTTCACACTTTATACTATTGTTCTTTGAACACTGATGATGTCATAGGGTGTGTATGTACAATCAGAGCTGCAGGGTATCTTATGTGTTTTACCACAGGTACTGCTATTATGGTGCCTTTGGTGTTGAATTACATTTAGCTGTCATGGATCACCTCTTGCCCTTGCCTTCACTTTTCTTAATGATTCCCCTCCCATTGTTGGGCATGCATCCAACAGCCTGCTTTCTTGTTTTGTACTTTCCCAAACCAGGATTGTGTTGCGAAATGTGTTCTATAGCCGATCTACTGCAGGTTTGCTTTGCTTTGCGGTGACAGTTCTCTTTTCTTTGCAATCCGACTCCTCCCCTATCCTGTTCTGCAGGTTGCTACTAGCAGCCTTGTTAGCTGCCGTCAATGGCCCACTGTGAGTTAATAGGTGTTAATTACTCATTTGTACTCCAATTACCCTACTGCAGCATTTCCTTATTGTCTTCCCATAAACTTCCTGTTTGAGCTGTGGTGCACTTAGCGTGTGGCCGCTTACCGGGTTTCGGGCACGTTTTCATCCACGTACACATGCGCTTTCGGGCACCATGTGTGCTCTCAGCTAAGCAAAGCAATACCTACATCCACACCCCTATCCTGCGGCTTTGCTTAGCAATGGGCAACCCAGATTTGCATTGCACCAATGTGCTTACAGCTACGGTGGCACACCCCACTGCTGATGTCATGTATACCCCCAGACCACTCCTCGGTGTTGTAGTGCTGCACCGTATGGTACATCCTTAGGCCGGCGGGACATTTGCGATTCAGTATTACTTGCCTCATTTGTATGGCATTGACTACTAATTCATAGTTACCACGCCAAACACTGTCACAGACCCTTAGCAACCCTTGCAGCTTAGTTGTGGTGTAGCATGCATACCATTGACTATTATGGTGAAATCATGATTTGTGTTACATTGCAATTTTATGACATCTGTATATATTTTCCTTGTGGTCCCATTTGCACACACATGCCCTGCGGTTGTACTTTGTGTTAGTGTGGCCATGACATTAAATGTTATTTTTATGTGTTGTGCATGTTTTTTTATGCCATTGGCTGTATATTTAGCCATTGGCATACGTTAACTTTGTAATACGTAAGTTTGGTCCACTTTCATGGCTCCGATGTTCTGTTTGGAAAAATGTAAACCGTTTTTTTTTTTTGGTTTGCATTTCTGTATGCTTACACTATGCCTGCACCACTTCATGAATCGCTATGTACCTTTATTTGCATGCTGCAGTACTGCGCATGGGGTGATTAGCACACATGAGCCGAGAGCTGCGCAGATCTGGCGTATGCTGGTAGTGCACGTAGAATTGGATTGTACCTGAATCGCTCAGTGGCCATCTTTGACATTATACCGCCTATGCTACGCCTGCCTCCCAGTATTTTCTCTGATTTTAATATTTCTTTATTTGTTGAAAATCTTGTGCCTTCTAATATAATCACATCTACATCACTTGTATTAAACCACTTCAAAATCCATATTCCTTTTACTATATTCTTAATACTATTCACATGTGCAGAAAACAGTCCAAAATGTTAATTTTTCCTTTTCCTTAGAACAATGGTTTCATAAGTTCATAGCTAATTACTAAGCTAATTTCCTTAATAAGCCAATCTAAGTCTGTCAAATTTCTATTCCAAAGGTGAGAATCAAACAATTACACCAACCCCAAATCATTAGCAGTATATATATATATATATATATATATATATATATATATATATATATATATATATATATGTATGTGTGTGTGTGTGTGTGTGTGTGTGTGTGTGTGTGTGTGTGTGTGTGTGTGTGTGTGTGTATATATATATATATATATATATATATATATATATATATATATATATTTATGTGAAGAAATTAGACACCGTCATCTGTGCTAGCATGTCTGGCTGAAGTTCTATACATAATTTCAGATTAACCTGCATATTATATGCCAGCATGACTAGCTATAATATTGTAAATAAGTTCTTACATGTTGATTAATTCTCTATTTGTACAAGATGTTTAAAGAGTTGAACAGTGTTCTGTTGCATATCTAACTGAGCATGTTTGTGCAGGAAATTATAAATTTGGGTAGTCTGGGAGTCAGCTGATCTACAGATGATGTCATTGGAATGGGTTCAGATGCTCTGTGCTTACTGTCAGAGACTGAAATACAGGAAGGAACTTTAATAAACAGCTGTTTGTTGATTTTCAAAGAGTGAAATTAAAATAAGAACTGGAACAGTTACGACAGTTAACCTAGTTTATAAAAGAGGCTGGTGAATACAGTTTAAACAGTTGTTGTTGTTCTTAGTTAAGTTCACAGTTGAGTTGTGTTCACAGTTGTGTTATTGTACTGACCAGTGTATACCCAAAAGACTCACCAAGAACTGTAGGCCTGTCTTTGCTCTGTTGTAATATTTAGTTTAGATCAAGGACATTCAGTTAGGAAATTATAGCTGATTAGTCGGAGTTTTTCTGAATGTTGGATTTCTGTCCTTCAGTATTAATTTCATTTTCCTGGTGATTGAATTATGTTTGTTTATTGAAATTACTGTTTTATAATTTTAATAATTTTGCTCATTATTAAATATTTGATTATCTTATATTGTGGCTGGTCACTTAGCTCTTTAGTGATTTGACACTGCTTATTCCTACTTTAATAATTCCTGGGCCACTCTGAAAGTCTGACTGCTTTAGGTCATATGCTACCATTTGTTCTGATATCTAATTTTAATAATTGGACACCTCTTTAAAAGAGCATGTAGATGCTCTGATTGGTGGCAGCATTTTACTATATTATTATCTTGGGGAAGAGTCACAGCTGGAAATCTGTGTCAGGCTTTTCCAGAAGTGTTTTGATGTATGAGATTCAATTTATTTAAGTGTGAGTGTATCAGAGGTCTTAAACTGGGACACATTGCTCTGGAGTGTGTAATAAAGAGTTATATTTGGATGGACAGAAGTATATAGCCCAGTCGCAGGTTGCACAGCATGTTCCTGTTGTGCTCTTATGAGAAACTGTGATTTATTACTCCTGTTTAAAGGATGGTCTCACACTGGAGTCAGTAGTGAGGACTGAAGACCCAGGATAGTAGGGGATGTTACATAATGGTAGCAGTTTGGTGCGATATTGAGTGGATGTTACATATTGGTGGAATTTTGGTGGGATATTAGCAGGATGTTGCACGCGTGCACATACACACATGCACACACACACACACACACACACACACACACACACACACACACACACACACACACACACATATATATCTGACTATTTTTTTCCATCCATTTATTTTCTTATCTTCTTTTCCTTTTGTACTTATCCATTTAAATGTTCATTTTCTGTCTCGTATCTTCTTACCAATAGAATATTTTTTACTACCTTCCAATTTATGTCTTCTTCATCACTTATTTCACAACCATCTTCTATGTCCTTTTTATTATTTTTTCTCATCTATTTTTTCTTCTCTTTCCACTAGTTCTAATTTTTTTCTCTGTTCATTTTCTTCTCTTTCTGTATCCTTACTCTTATTTTCATTTTTGTAAGCAATCCATAAATGTTCAATTTTGCTACACTTATAACATTTCAATTCACATTGTTTGAATCATATCCCATTTTTCCACAATATAACATTTTCTTTTATCATAGTTACCCATCATTCTTTTCCATAAAAAAAAAGAAACATGTTTTGGATGGTCCCCAGTATTTTACAACATGCCTATTCCCCTCCACATTTTTCAGGCTTGGTATAGGTATAATTTTTTTTCTCTTTCTAATTTAAAGACAATATTACAGTCCCACCCTCCAGTGCATAAACCCCTTTTATCACAAACATTTTGCAATGTCCAGTATTTCTTTTCATTATGGATTCAAACATTCTTTCAGAATTTCTCTTTCCATGTCTTTTCAAAATTGTATCTAACTTTTCTTTTTTGTTTCCCAGTTTAATGCTTTTCTCACATAAAGATTCCATGGGTTACAGTCTTTCTTTTTTCATATTCTCCATGAAATTTCCATTAAAAAACATTCACATCTATAATGTCATAAAATGGCTCTTTGTTAATAAGAATAAATGCTCTTACTGGATGTGCTTTCACACCCAAAGGAGCTATTAAACCTGTGCATTTTTTTGCCTTATTTACTTTGAATCCACACTAAGTACTTCTGTTTTCATTTCTTCTGCCTTTTTTTCTGCTTCATCTTTTTTGCCTTATTTTACTTTATCTGCATATGTTTTCTTCACTACTCTTCAGAAGCATCTTTGCATCCTTCTTTTCTATTTTTTCTCCTTAATGTCCTACCAATAAATGTCTCCTTCATTTTCTGTTTCAGTCTGTATCACCATTTCTTTAAGTAACTCATTCTGCAATCCTCTTGACTGCAGGGCTGTAATGATGCATCCGTCTTTTGCTGACACATCTCCATCAAACAGATTTCTTTGAAACACCTCCACAAAATCCTGCAGACATTCTCCTGTCTCAATATTTGCTTTCTCCTTCATTTCTCTCACCACTCCATCATCTCCTTCTATCACCATCTGCTTCCGTGTTTCACCAGGCTGCTTCTGCACCTCAAATAGAAAGAAAAAGAGCTCCTGCAAAGTGGGTCCCACTCACAACAACAGTAAGTATGGAAAGTTACCCTATGCCCTGGCCAAGTTTCCTTGGTAGTATATATACCAAATCGGGTCTCGTCTAATAACAGCTAATAATCTAGTGGGGCTAATCTGGTCAACACAGGATAAATAAATTAAAAAAAAAATTGTAAAAATAAAGAGTTGATGGAAAATAAAAGGCACAATATTTTGAATGCTGTTATACCTTTAGTGCACATGCTTCTGCTGAATGAAGAGTTAATTTAGTTGCAGGGAATTAATTTCTTTGCACTCTGTTTTATGATTTTACACACACACACATATATATATATATATATATATATATATATATATATATATATATATATATATATATATATATATATCGATCTTGTTGCAATTCATGTTTACCAGTATGGCTTCCAGTGCCCCTATATCCATGCTGGGTCTATCAGCCGTCCTTCATCTTGCTCCCTGGACTTACATTGGTACTGCTGGGACTGGTCCTGGGTCCTAAGGATATTCTGGTGTATTGGCTCATCTGTGCTTACATCTGTTTTTTTTATGTCCTGTCTGCTTCCTTTCCCCAGCCTCCATGCTCACTAACTGCATCTGAGGGCGATTCCCCTCTCAGGACCATGCTTACCCTTAGGGAGCATATCAACAAACTCCATCCCAAACATGGTGGGCACGTCCATTCAGCTCCATCAGTCATCTAAGCTGCTAATCAAATCTAGGTCAGGTGAGCTGTAGTTAGAGCTTCATTCCCTGTGTCTCCAAAGTGACAGGGTTTGTAATCATATTTTTGTATATTTTGAGATTACCATAATTGTCACAGGACAACTGGCTGAAGCCTGGTAATAGCCATATTGGCTCATTCATTCCACCTTCACATTTGAAAATACTGATATGTAAAGGGACAAGGGATGGTAATCTGGCCTTCATATGTGTGGTTGGTAAAAGGATTTTACCTTGTCATCTTGATTTTCTTCTGACTAGTTGGAAAGTGTATTTATCCAGCAGTATCTGCAATGCGACCTGTAATGGGTACACTTGCTTTAGTAAACAAACCCCATGCACATTGACTGCCATTATATTCACCTTACCTGTACTCTAAATGTCCTATGAGCCAGGACTAGTCTCTGGCCTACAAGAAGTGTCCTCTATGGATTATTGAATTTAACATGTACATTTTCAACAAGGATTCCAGATCTTTGATTAATTATTGAACCTAGATATTGTTTTCCTTGCAATAGTTCTCTAAATGAAAATAAATTGGAATCGCATATTAGATCTACATAGCTATTTGGACTTAACATAATACAACATAACTGGCACATTTTGAGTAATTATCTGTAAGTATGGAAAACTTAACAGTTAGTGAAATAAGATTGTTTGATGAAAGACAGCAGGTTCAGGGACATCCCCAATTCATTAAATGCGGGGGTCAAAACCCCTTATCAATAAAGAGATTATTTAATAAAAGCACAATCTAAGAATTTCAGTTATAGAACGGCATCTTCTTTACATTCAGTAGTGTAATGGGTCCTTTGTTTAATACCTCATCTGAAGGATGGCACACTCAGGAGTGCAGCACCCCCTTATGCTGCACTGACAGTAATTGATCTAATTGACAAATTTACATAGACTTTGGCATAGCCATGATAGTTACAGCATTACACATGCAATAATATTGTTCACCATACTGAAATGCATATCATTGCAGCTACTAAGACTGGGAAGGTTTCCTGGAAGATATAGTAACAAGTGACAATGGCAGATACTGTAGTAAAAACAACAAAACAATGCACTGCATGAGTGCAGACATCTAGATAGACTTGCTATTATGCAACGATCAAAAAATCCTTTCTGAAGATCTACAGCAGCAAAAAATATGAAGCACAAATTCAGTTTTATTATATAGCACCATTATTGTAAAAAAGATAAGGCAATTGTTTTTTTATTGTCATTATACATTTAACAATAAATCATATTTTTAACATATGGATAAAGCAATCTTATTTGTCAGTTGTTTCAGCTATAGTGTGCTATCACAACACCTTCTTTAGCATTTATATTCTTCAAAACCTTAAAAACTTTGAATGCAGGTTTAAAGAAAAATAAGTGGACTATAGTTCTGGCATTGTAAGGCTGGTATGCTGCATCCTTTTATTTTATTTTAATTCTTCCCTCATCATAGAATCAAAAATGACAGATCTTCTATCTGAAAACAGTCATGTCTTTCATTCCACAGATGTGGGAGCCATGAATCCCTGAGTAAGGCAAGATGTTGTTCCTGCCCAAGAATCCCTAATATGCTCAAATCCACTTCATGGCAAAATTGTAATGGTAGTGATGTAGACCAGCTTGGTTGCCCTGAAGAGCAGCCCACACTTTCCTCCAATTGAGAACCTTAATCTCCTCCTGTGGCTTTTCCAATTATAGCTGCCCTAACCAGAAGGCTTGTCTCCTCATACTCATTTTTCTCTGCAACTTGCAGACTGCAGCATGGGCTCTTTGGGCTAAAGCGTCATAGCATGGATGTCTAATGCTTCCAGTAGGTGTCACTCACATGGCACATCAGAACCACCTTCCTCCCCTCCTGGACTGGCAAGCCAGCAATGGCCATTCACTCTCCTTTTCCCCACTAACTCCTACACATGCCCAGGCCACTACTTGAGCTCTGTTCATCTGTGGCATTGTCAGGGATTTATCTTTCTATGCTGTGGAGCTGTTGGCATATTGGACCTTATTGTTGTACTCCTTTTATGGATAAACAAGAAGGAAGTGACCAAAATATCTAATAAAGTGGAGTAAAGATATGTACTTTGAATTTCTCATCATTCTTTATTTTTGGACACTCATATCTGCTAAGAAAAGCCAAAATGAAATCAAGTGGTACTCATAAAATAGTATTACTTAGGATTATTTAAGTTGAGTAAAGACACTTTTTTTAAATAACACACTTTAAATTTGGACTTTATTATGGCATGTTTATTTTGATTCCAGTTTACCTGTGGTGTGGCGAATGTATTTTGATTTCTCCTGCTTTGCCACAATGACCAAACATCAGCTCTCCCATTCTCTAGCGAGGGGGTAGACTATAAATTTTACAGTCATTGCTACAGGGTTTGCTGAGAATTATGGAACCCATTAGGAAATGCAACAAAAAATTACCTTTCTGAAAGCGTGAAATTAAGTTGAATATTGGAATTCTGACAAGTTGCCAAAGAAATGCAAAAGAAAAAAAATATCATGCAGGGCAAGAAGCCAGAGTATTGACCTCTAGAGTCTTTTTCTTCCTACAGCTGAATGATGAGTAGGTGGCTGATAGTCCACCACAAATCACTAATAGTGTACATGTGTACTCTGTAAGTGCACATAATGGTAATAATTGTTGGATTCTGATTGCTTCTCTTGGTTCTTCAAACACCCACTTGCAGATATAGGCATTATTGAAGTCCTGTCAAGTGAATGTTTTGAGAAAGTAGTTAACAGGTTTACTGAATGGGCTGGGTAGTTTTCACATTTACAGATAGGGGACCTATGCCATCCCCATGAGATATAACCACTTATTTCTACTGACTTCGGAAATCATTTTTTCATATTCTTAGTACTCTGTGGATATGACTGCAAGAATACTACTTTTATTGCCATATGGTAACAGTATGATAACAGTAATATTTCCTGATGAATTATATTTAATTGAGATAACTTACTGCCCTAAAACTTCAGTGCTTGACAGTTGTGACTCAGGCCTTGAACTCATAGAGTAGACCCATAGCAAGGGCTCTGCAATTTTGATTTTTTTTTCCAGTTTTGATACATTGAATAATGAATGAATGCAGAGTCAGAGGTTTACATATTATCCCTTTGTGTGAAATTTTACTCAGGGCCTCACTGATTAACTTTAAGTAGTTAACAAAAGGATTTTAGAGACAGCAGAATTACTACCACTGTTTCTTGGTAATAAATTACACAAAATATAAGGTGTCTCTCAACTGCACAATCAGTATATTTGCCAAGCTTTTATAGATTATATTTCTCATTTGGATAAAAAACTGAAATATATGCAAAACAGTTTTGTCTGCTCACTGAGATCAGTTACTACAGTCGGAAGAGGGAGGATTTCAGGATATTTAACAGAGTACGTCATCCTCAGAAGTGAAGACTGAACTTTTGGAAGATAATTTAATAGATATGGAAAATAGAGGAAGTTATAAAAGTCGCTGTAAGAAGAGAGCAGTAAATATTTGGAATATAGGACTGAAAAGCTGGTGGAAGGAACCAGGATGTTTGTCAAAGATAGTTCACAGGGTATTTCTACCTCAAAATCCTAGGGTAGGAATTCCTAGTCCCAAAAAGATTGTTTCCCATAAAATTTAGTTTCTCAAAACAGTGATGGAAATTATAGAGACTAGAATTTTGTGTGATCATGATTTTTCTACAGCAGCTAGAAAGAGACAAATGTACATGTAAGCAGCCAATAAATTATGGAGGCAGATAAAAATCAAATTCCAGCTTTTATTCCTGCACTACTGGGATTATATACATTTTATACAACTGAAGATGCAGAGGGAAACAATCAGGTACTTTAAAATTCTCACTAAGATGCAGAGCATCTAGGGAATATACCTGAAAAAGGGCCATCTAAAAACAGAACTCATGCAGCAGAACAAGCAGCTGAATACTTTCTTTCTGTTTTGAAAAGAATTGTGGAAGGAAAGAAAACTGGGTCGTCTGTAGTTAAAATGAAATAAAATATTTTTGAGAAAATAAAAGAAGCTGCAGTTTTGAATAAGAAGTCATACTTTCTTACAATAGTGAATTTTAATTTACTTTTATAGATGCTATGTTGGATTTGTTCAATTAACAATGTTTAATCTTGAGGGCAACAGGCAATACATGAAGCTGAATTTAAATTATTATATTCAATTGAATGTTGGAGAAACAGTGAACTCCACCTACCAAGAATAAAAGAACATTAAATGGTTGGCTGAACCAATAACAACTCACATCTAGATAATTCTGTCTCTTGGGTACTATCCTTCAGCCACCTTTTATAAGCTAAGATTTTGAAACATTGATTAACTTGTCTGAGATATTAACTGGTTGTGTTACAGGGATAGGGACTTCTACAGATACTACAATCAAATTAATTGACAAAAAATGTTTAATCATGATGGCAATGGTTAACTCATGCCACTAAGTTTATGCTCTATTTTGGTTTTAGACTATTAATTATTAGGAAGCTTATTACAGTAGACCTTTTGGAGACAGAATAACCAGAAAGCATAAGAGTGTATATCTACTGCTTTGAGGTTGTCTGTGCTCTTTGATGGCCTAGCATCCTGACTACTTCCTCATTAAATATGAAGCAAATTTCCAAGCACATAACGGAGCCAAACAGTACCACTCTGTCTAATTCTCTCTCTCTCTCTGTATATTGTGTAGGGAGAAAAATGGATTGGCTGTTAAGTGCACTAACGTATTACAGGCACTGGACTAACACATATGGTAGGCTTTGATGAAATAAGTCCTTACATAAGGCAGATGGGCTTATTGTAAGGCCAGAAAATGTACTTATAGCATTGGCTGAAATGTGATAAAGTTTTTTGCTTTATATTTTTGTCATTTTCTGACATTATCTATGCATATGGGTGTTCATAAGTTGATATGTTACTGGTCGGCATTATATTTGGAAGTTGAGCACTGTTAAAGATGGCATGTGGGAATTTTTTTTAAAACAGGCATTATTTCTTGTACTTTCTTCTACATGATGTAGGTCTTATAATTGCAAAAAGTCATCCATAGCAGCTGTCATTTTAGAGGCAATTCGTCTTCTACTTGAGAGTACAAGAAGTAGCGCTTAAAGACTATTTCTATAACTGCTTTAGCAAGCAGTTTGCTGTTCAATTAACTTCTGAGTTTTTTATTATTTTTTCACTTTGATGAAAAATATTTTATATGAGGTTTAAGGCAATGTTTGTTAAAGTTTCATTTTTACAAAAAATACTTGGGAACCCTCAGACTTCAGGAGCAGCTGGCATACAAGATAAAAATATTGAGTAAGAAAGAACTATTTAATCAGACAACAAATTATGGCCAGAGAATCAGATTTTACTAGGAAAGTGTATACTACATATAGAGTATACTACATGTATAGTGTTTGTAAATTGTTTAATGTCTTACAAGCATACACATTAGTTAATGAATATTTAGCTCCTGAAAGATCTTAAGTGGAGATGACATGGTTACTGAGGGACCAGAGGGGCTGGTAATATTAGTAGCTGAATCTTTTTGCTTCAGATAAATGTCCTGCACTATTGGAAAAATATAAATGTACAAACACACACACACACACACACACACACACACACACACACACACACACACACACACACGTATGTAGATAGATATGTGTGTTATGTGTGTGAGTGTGTGTTTTACCTATGTATCATCGATGTTGTTTTACATCAAATAGTGAAAAAAATAAGTACAGCTGATTGAAAATCAGTTGATTTAGCTTTACTGGCCCTTTTTGAGTGCAATGGTGAAACAGCAAGGTTTGTGAAAATTGGCTTTTACTCACTGTAGCATGATCTAGGAGTTGCTTTATATAATAAGCAGGGGGTGTGGGGGGTACAGCCTGCCAAAGTACTGATACTGGTCCTCCTGAAAAATTTGTTTTTTTCAAAATTTTTTTTTGAAAGTTACATGTTAAATGGTTAGGGCTCGTTTGTGTGATGCATTGATAAAAGGCCACACATCTCTATATATAACATAAACTTTATTATCATTGTATTGAATACCAGAAAATTGCTTAGCACAATCAAGATAATTGATCAAATAATGTAAATTGCTGGGTCTGCAATAACGAATTTCCTGACTTGCCACACTACAGGACACATAGTAACACTTGTTCTTTCATTCGCAATGATAGGGAGATAACATATTCACTGTTTTTTCATTGTTATGGGTCCCAACATTTTTGTCTTTCATTGAAATCATCTCAGGATTCCAGTCATTGATATTCTAGTCCACAGTAAAATAATAGTAAACCATCTCAAGATTATATATAGTTTAAAATGTCCATGTGGATTATTTTATATTGGGGAGAGCAAGAGAAGTTTTGCTGCAAGATTAAAAAAGCACATAAAGGACATCGAGAAGTAAAGATTTCAGAGTCCTGTAGCTATTCCCTTTAAGGAACACTATAATGGAGACCCACAGGGTTACAGCCAACTGTTTTGGAACACGTAAATACTAGGTTTAGTACTGATGAAAATATTAAGGAACATTTAAGAAGGAATGAAGCAATATTTATTTTAAAATATGATACAATGTTTCCAAGAGTTTGGAATAGGGAAGTCTCTTGGAAGCATTTAATATAAGAAGGTTAAACAAATACCAAAAGTTAACCTTTTTAGTTGGCTTTTTTAGTGAATTCTTGATTGGATGATTGTTTAATTGATCAAATGCACATATGTAAGTGTTTACTTACCAGCAGAAAGATGTACTATGAAAAGGTTTTTCTGAAAGCCGAGGTGCCAGAGAAGTGTTACTTGCTCTTAATGGTATAAGAGTTTGAAGTTTAACTAACTTTAACTGTAGATGTTATTTCTTTATTTTAATAAATCAGTCTGTATACTAAATTAAGTTAATTCATCTGGCCTGGAACTTGTGGTGTGAGGTTTGATTTGTTCTACAGTGTGATGCTTTATTTAATAGTAAACCATATTATACATATTCTTAGGTATTTATATGCATGTCCACTAGGAATGGAAAACGTATGATATTGAATCAGTCACAATCAGTGTATATTTGTTTTTTTTTTTGTTTTTTTTTGTATACCGGTTTATATTATACTCTAGACAAAGTATTCATAGTAAAGTACTATTCTTACTTGGGCATATTCCATGCCTTCCAAACAGTGTTCTCATGTTATTCTTTTTACTATTAAATATGCATCTCTATAGGCTCAGTTTGACAGTCACTGGTGAGTGAACTGATTTTTATTTTTGACAAAGAGCAATTCAAGCTGAGCTTTGAAACTTTAAATATCATGGTGACCTCTTTTAAAACCACAAGACAAAAGTTTAATTCTAGAAAAATGGGATATTATCAAAGCAGATTTAGCAAAGTTTCAGAAGGAATTTATTTTAGGAATGCTGAGAGTTCTAGCCAAGTTGGCACCAGAAATGTAGCGGGTTCAACCAACACCCTGGGTCAGTAAAGTGAAAAGCACAAAAAAAAAAAAAAGCAATTCACTGTACTCAATTAATACAACACACAGGACAACTAGTTTGCAGTGACAAGTACTGTCCACATAGTTGGAAACCAGATACTCCTGACAGTGATTGATATTTTCACTCCAACAGTCTAATCAATAAAAAAGGTTCTGTTGCCATGGATATGAACTTTCCTACTGTCTCCATTACTGGCTTGGTGGATATGGGCACTCTGAGGCAATGTAGACATTGCCTCATGTTTACTGACAACCAGTTAATTCTCAAACAAACTGATATGGTATGTGAGAGATGCATTTACACAACATCACTGGAGGCAAAGCTCTCACATAAAAGTACACGTATTGTCAATAAGGTTGTCAGTAGTACATATGCTGCACCCATCAGACACAATTCAAAGCAGATATATAGACCCACATATACAGATGCACTTACATGAAACCTTCCTAAACCACAAAGACCTCCTAGACAAAGTACACACAAGAAATACCCTCAGCAGCCCCAAACGCACTCTTTCAAAACAACACCCACATCCACACATAGAGCTACATCTCATGGAGCCTCTACCTCTAAGCCCATAAGGCAAGTCAACACACAATCCAACATTCTAGTCAACGGAGACTCCATCATGGAACACACTGATGTCCCTCTCACCAGGCTGAGTAATGAGAAAGTTACAGTCAGTTGCTTATCAGGGACTAGGATCTGCCAAGGGTTGGGAGGGTGGCCTAATGGTTAAGGTGTTTGCCTTACAAACACAAGGTGCAGGGTTCGAGTCTCACAAGGGATAATTGGCTAGGCTTAAAATGGCTCGCAAGGGCAGTTAGCTTAGTACTAATCTATGAACCTATGAGCCACATTACCCATGCACTCATGTCATCAGACCACAATTACCAATATGACTCAGGCATAGTCCAAGTAGGAGTAAATGATCTAAGGCATACCTCCCTAAATTATATGAAGAGAGACATCATAGAATGCTCAGAATATATGTCTCAGGCTGGTATGAGCCTAGCATTGAGCAGCATTTTACCTTCTCCAACAATGATGCCACAATGCAAACAACAGATGTCATTCTCAGGAGGTGCAATATTTGTCAGCATGGAAGGAGATGGTCAATAGACCATGCTGCTTTGCCAGAGATTGTCTGCACCTCTCACCTTTAGGCTTTCTAATATTAGCTAAAACATTGTCTTCCCCCATAGTGCCTTTTGTTAGGCAATGCCAAACTGAAAGTACTTCTGACATAGTAAATCAGAACCAAGAAAATCTAAAGGTATTACTGCTCAATGCTAGTAGCCTAAACAAAAAACTTCACTCCCAGGAAGCTCTCTTTAACCTAGAGAATGCTGATGTTTGTGCAGTCTCTGAGACGTAGTTTAAAGCCACGGATAGCACACCAACAGTGCAAGGTTATAACGCCTTCCACACATTTAGACCAGCTACATCACAGGCAGGGACTAATGGTGGAGGTGTCTCCATTTATATCAATGATAAATATACTTCAAGCTGGTCAAACAGGACAATGCACTTGAGCTGCTCCATGTTCAAATCACCATAGGTAAAATCCAATACCACTTCCTTGCAAGCTATAGGTCCCCCTGTATGACCCAGCAAACCCAAACCATGTATTTAAACTTATTAGAAGCACTAACCATCCAACCTAATACCATATTCATGGGTACCCCACCATTAATTGTGAATCCTATATGACATCAAACATACATGCAAAGAGATTCATGGATTTTGTAAACACAAACTCCCTGGACCAGATAGTCATATATCAACCAGTGGTGCAACCATATTGGACCTGGTCCTCACTAATATGGGAGAGTGCTGCACATCCCCTACTGTAATGTCTTCACTGGTGAGGTCAGTCCACAAAATGGTCTTCTTTGAAGTAAAAATAAAACCTGGACCCCAGCTGTTAAATTGTGTGCATATTTAACTGTAGCCTCCAAGCAAGCTTTGTGCCTCATGAAGAA
This sequence comes from Protopterus annectens, assembly GCF_019279795.1. Classification (NCBI taxonomy): domain Eukaryota; kingdom Metazoa; phylum Chordata; order Ceratodontiformes; family Protopteridae; genus Protopterus; species Protopterus annectens. Next base: position 1,136,670,718 of record NC_056746.1, read on the forward strand.
TTATGGAGATGATCAATAGAGATAGTAAAACCTTCAGACACTGGATCCAACCCAGTTTGGTTTTGTCAAGGGGTCAAGAGGTTAGGTACAAACCCATATGTCACCCTGTGGATAGCCAACTGGCTGAAAGACAGGACCCAGGAAGTTAGAATTGGGTAGATCATCTCTGCAAAGAGACCAGTCACTAGTGGAGTCCCTCAGGGATCAGTCGTTGGACCGCTCCTTTTTGGCATTTACTTCTCACAAGTCAGGGCCAATGTCAGTGGTCTCTGGTTGACTAAATTTGCAGATGATTGCAAATTAGGAGCTGTCATTGCATCTCACACTGACACAAATATTGTCCAGGAGGGGCTGACACAGACAAATTACTGATGTCAGAGCAATGGACTAAAACTATATGCCAATAAATGCATAACAGTATTCTTTAAGAAGTCATCCATCCCTGGTAACTATCATATTGACAACACACCCCTTAGAGTTGACCCAGTAGTCACTGACTTAGGGACACACATAGATAGTAATCTAGCCTTTTATCGTCATGTGTCTACAGAGCTGAGGAAATCGTTCAATGTTACGCAACTTATAAATAAAGGTATGGCATCTGAGTCCAAGGAAGTCATTGTTCCACTGTATTCAGCATTCATTAGACCTATCATTGAGTACAATGCCTCCTTTGGTATGTACCTAACTAGGTATATTCAACAATTGGAATGTCCACAGAGGTTCCTCACAAAAAGAATACAGTGCATAAGTAATATGTCCTTGGCAGACTGCCTCAATCCCCTATCCCTGTATTCTGTCTTCTACAGGCTGTTGAGGGGAGATCTATGCCTGGCATACAGGAAATTGTCAGACCCCAGTCTGATGGACCTCCTGAATATCCACAAAATAAACAGCACCAGAATTACCTGTTCTAAAGATGTAAACCTTGTCTGTGATATAAATAGGACCTGCTAAAGAGATAGGTATGTATCCCAGAGACTACCCATCCAGGTGAAGCAGAATTTCTCCCTAACCCAACTGAAAAGTGCAACTTGGACAACTGGATGGGAAACCGGAAATTTGTCCCTGGTTTGGCACCTATGTCTCTAATGAAAACATGTAACCTGTAAATGGTTCACCTCCCAGGCACATGCTTACACTTATCAAGGGTATCAGAGATTTGGAATGCATGGCAAGGCTTAAAAAGGCCCTTGTGGTCATTAGCCTAGTAAACACCTATGAACCTATGAATACATTGTAAGTGATTGATATATTACAGTTAGATCTAGGGCCCCACTTTCCATTGAACACCAAAAAAAGGGGAAGTTAATTTTACTGTTATACCAACCAGATGACTAGATGCATAACACATAGCCCGTCCTCCTATCCCAGCAATTCAGGTCCCATTTCTGTGCTCTGCCCTCAACCTTGCTCAACAAAATTTCTGTTAAACTGTAGCAAACAGTTTTCTACAGCTTATACTCTGCCTACACGAAGCACTATAGTGCTATAGTGTTTATGCTTTAGTTAAAAAAAATTCTACTTTATAAACTGCAGCAAATTGCCTGCTACAAATGTAGCAAACAATTGCTACAGTTTTACCCTTCCTGCACAGAGTACTACAGCACTCGAGTTTCACTTAAAACATTTTTTTTAATGTTAAACTGTAGCAAACTGCTTGCTACAATGTAGCAAGCAGTTGAAACAGTTTAGACCCCACACAAGTTGCTACAGTACTCAGATATGACTGCAAATACAATACTGGCTTTTAACAGCTGATATTGTATTAACGAAAGATCAGGATCAGCTAGTTGCACAAACACTTTGCACCCAGGGCAGTTGCCTCTGTCACTCCACCTTTGTTATATTACTGGTTGAGATAGTTCCAAGATTAGTTAATCAGTGGCTAGTACAATACTGTAATGAAAATAACTTGTGTAAAGCAGATACGATTGAAAAAAAAATCAAAGCATAAAGATAAACTTACTAAGATGTTTCTTTCTTGATAGAAACAATGAATAAGAAAGTTAAGAAAATAAAGGGTCATATGTCAGGGAGGTGATCTAATGCTTCTAGAAATATATTAAACTATTTTGCTAGAGATTGCAAACATTTATATGCAGCATATGTAACACAAGCTGTTAAGAATGGAGAATCAGTCGAACGTATTAAATCTATACCTTTAAATGAACCATATTAGTCTTCATCTGTGATATTAAATCAATAAATATTATTTTATTCTTTTGACTTTTCTAAGGCCTTTTCCTTATAAGCATCAGAAAGAACCACAAGATGAACCAGATATAGGCAGACTGCTTAATGATGGAGGTACATTAGAGAAAGTACAACATCTACTAGGTGGTTTCAATAAAGGTGAATCACCTGGCCCTGACTGTCAAAATATATCTAGAGGCTAAAAATGTTTTCATGGATAACTGTGATCTAAATTCAGCTGAACCCTCCCTCTTCATACCAGACATAGCCTCCTTAGATGGGCTCATAGCTCTGAATATACATCCTCAGCCTTGATTATAAACAATTAACTACCAACTTATAAATTCCATTGGCCAGAATATTTCCCCTGTTGATTAATTCATACCAGCCAGAACCACTGATGACAATCTCATCAAAACGTTGTATAATGATTTTGCATGTTAATTAAACCCCCTTAGTAACAAGCCAAGGTGATGAATAAAAAAAAAAACAATCGAACATGTGTGGTGGCAGCATTGTTTTTCATCTATTAATTTAAGAGAAAATGCCTGTGGGGTTTGCCAAATTACTTCAATCAACATTTCAAGTGGTTATGGCTAGAAGAAAAGTAGCTATAAACTTTCTTGTTTTTTTTTTTTTAGGTAGAGGAACAAGACAAGAATGTCTACTCACTTTGTGTGTTTCCTGTTTATTTGAAGCCTTTATCAAGCAGGCAAAGCCAAATCATAACTTGTGGTTTGAGGTTACATGGGATTAATGTCTATGTTTTCTGTATGCATATAATCTTTTATTATTTTTTCTAATCCAGTACAGAAATTTGATGTTATTTATCAGGAAAAGGATAAATGTGGAAGTTCAGCAAATTATCCACTTTTAAGCAGAATCTAATAACACAAATTATTAGGTTTAACATTAATTCATGCAATGAATGGTTCAATAGTTTTATTTATCAATTCTTTTTGTTTTCCAGTTTAGTCCCACTAGGCTAGTAGCCTCTTTCAGGGAAGACCTGAGATGCCATTTATACAACTATGGGATAAATTGGCCAGGGCATCGGGAAACTTCCCCTACTCTTTTCAATAGGTGCTGCAGGATGTTTTATATCAGCCTGAGCTACCACCAGCTCAAGCAGCTGGGGCCTTGGTTCATGTCTCATTCAAAAGGCAACACAGTCATGAGTACAGCAACTGTTTACGCTGTATTGTGGTGCCAGCAATCGATCTGCTTGGTGTGGGGATAGAACCTATAGCCTTCTGCACCAAAGGCAAGTGTGTTTGCTACCTGTAATGTCACTGACATTATATAAATTTACTTTAGGTGACATTATAAGGGAAGGTTTAAATGCCTTTATCAAAAATGAAGAGAATTTGATTGAAAATGGCACATAGGATATAATTAGAATATGAGTTATAAAATTGTTCATACTCCCTTTGATATTACATGCCTACTCTTGATGTACCAACAGTGTATTTTGCTAAATTAAGGAAGGCTATATAGGCAGTTACTTGTACAGGATAAAACGTGATGGTGGACTGGAATATACTCTCACTTCCAGCAGGTGTTGAGAACTGGGAGTCTGAGATTTTATGCTGTATAGTGTGGCAGCAAGTTTAAAACATTTACATGTTTTTTTTATTTTCCAAGACAATGAAGCCAGGTAGAAACCAACTATAATTGCAAAGTATGGAGTAGAGATATGATTTTTGAGATGCTTAAAAGGAAGAGAGTCAAAGGGATAAAACAACAGTTTTTGATTTAATATACCTGATTAAAAAGGTGATAAAGAAGACTAGTACAAGTGAATGGCTTGAAAGCTTCTTGGCTATTATTTTGCCAAGGTGGTGGGGTACACAGTTTGGACAAGTTGTAAGAAATTTGAATAGCCATATAATAACAGACAGTGCAGGGTACTCCCCTCTTAATGTGAGAATAGTTTTCAAAATTATATACAGAAATGTGTTGTGCTTCATTTACTGTTAGCATGTTTAAGAAAACTCATATTTTGTACTGTCAACAGAGAGGACAGATTGATTGTGTGTTGGTTTGTCACAGGGCATGAAGAAAAACGCAGGATTAAAATTGTTATCACCCTCTATGAGGTATTTTGTCAAAAGAAAACCACCAAAACCCACAGATTTAAATTAGTGTGGGAAGAAGAAGATCTATGTATATAAATAATTCAGTAGGAATGAGCAGAAGTATTGTTAAGTTCCTTTTTATACTACAAAAGCCTAAATGATTTGTTTTCTTTTTTTTAATTGATAAGTGATGTTCATTTAATTATTTTGCAATCATTATTGAATTGTCAGAATAGAATGCAGTGGCGGTGCTGCAGTAGCATTGTCACCTCACAGTAAGACACTGTTCAGTTCAATTCTCAGCTAGAGCATCTTCTGTATGGAGACATGCATGAACTGGCACACCTTCATTGAAGGTTGTGTGTCAGGGCTGGCAACTCGGCATGTAAAAATCTACTGCCAGTCATTAGTGGACCGGAGTTCTGCTGTGGTGACCCCTAACCGGGAAAAGCCAAAAGACACAACAACATTGAATTGTCAGAATGTTTCTGCAGTAAAGTCAAACTATTGGAAATGTAATATTGAAATGGTGGGTGCTGTCTTCAATATATTTTAGGGATGTCCCATGTTAGAGCCACTAAAATAAGACTTGAAGAACATATATGAATGAATCTGGCCTGGAAAGTTTAAGATTATGGTGTTTTTATTTTTTATTAGTTCAAAGTAAACATAATAAATGGGACAGTGAGAATCTTGATAGATCTTATAATTTCTGCAACTAAACATCTATTATCAGAAAATGAAAACAAATTGTCCCCTACAAGTAATCTTGCAGAATTAAAAATGTCTGAAGAAATGAGCCAGAATTGACTACACAGAATGAGGGACTCAAAGAAAAGACTGTAGCAGAATGGACTCCTTGTAGTTTGTCTATGACTTGGTAGGGTATTACTTTTTTCTCTAATAATGTTTAGTTTCCAGATATTTGGCAGTTAATATAAAGATCAAGTTTATGGAAATGGGTTTGGGGATTTTTCTTTTATTACTACATTGTAAACTATTGTGAATGCTTGGCAGATGGAATTTCTGAAAAGCTATCTGACATTCTAGAAAGGGTTGTTCATATGTACCCTTTTATTATTTATCTATAAAATAATATGAGATATTGGTAGGGTGGCTTAATGGTTAAGGTGTTTGCCTTACAAATACAAGGTGCAGGGTTCGAGTCTCACGATGGATAATTGGCTAGGCTTAAAATGGCTCGTAAGGGCAGTTAGCTTAGTACTAAAACTGTTAACTATATGTATGCATTACTTTCTGTGGCAAAAGTGATTTCCTTTTTATAAAATAGACATGAGACAACTCTTTGATGCATAAAATGGACATGGAGCAACTTTTTGATGCATTTATTTATTTGCCTTTTAGTTACTGGGGAAGTCCGAGCAAATCCTCTTTTCAGTGGAGGTCCTGGGTGAAAGTTTTCACAGTATATTTCCACAGTAAGTTATCATTAGTTAAGAGTACATGTGCGCTATATTACATGGATGTACATATATTTTAACAAGTGATCACATACATAATGGTGCACATATAACATATACACTCACCTATATCTATGGAAAATTCAATATTATTTTATAGAGTACGTACACAGCCATATTTTAAGTTTAATACACAGGTGGCAGATATGACATATGCATACTTTATCCAGTCTGCTAAAACTCAATTGAGAGGTGTAACCAGAAGAAGAAAGTGTGAGGATTTATATGATATTAATGAAGAAACGTATAATAAAGGGGTTGGAACAAGGGCAACACTATTTTGTTAAATGCATTTCAATGAGATTGTAGGTGGAATGATATTTTTTAACTGAATTTTATTGAATAATAATAGAAATAAGAGCAATCGACTCACAACAACACAGAACAGAATAATGTACACTATAACTATCTACAATACTGACATAGCCCAGAAAAACAACTACAATAAGAACATGAACACATGACCATATATCCAGACACATTTATCCAAAATCACTAACAATCAAAAATGTCTAAAAAGTGTTGACAGGAATAAGGAAGACTTTATGAGGTGCCACCATTTTTGAAAGAATATGTAATATATTCCATGTGTTAATGGAGAAGACCGTTCAAATGGTCTGGTGAAGAGGTTAACTTTTCCTTCTAGGTTCCACCCCCCTGGCAGCTTAACAACACTAGAAAGGGCCCATGCTATCTCCAGCTGAGAACTGTGAACCTGACTATTCTATGGCTTAACACCAAAGATCCAGAACTCGTAATTTAGTGTAATGGGTAAATCTAGAATTCTAGTAAGTTTCCAAATAAGAAAGTCCTATAGCATTCTGCTTTTTGAACAATCCCAAAACATACGCAAGTTATCAGCACCTTTTATATCGGGTCTCATTTGGATTACTGAAATTTTACTTTACTGAAAATCACAGCATCGAGATGAGAACACTTAAATCGGACATCACCAAGTCATCACATTCCCAAAGTTTACACCAACAAAACACTTGCTGTGCATATCTGACAGCGCTCAGAGCTTCTGAATGGAGATCACGGTACAGTGAGGATCGAGAAATGTACCCTTTTCCTCACTGTAGTGCAATCTTGGAGTTGGTATCTATAATAGTCAGGGGTTGATGGGGGCAGAGGGGGCTTACCCCCTTGCAAAAGTGTAAGAAAGTGTTTTGTTCTTGTTGTTGTAGCAGCTGGTTTTTCATTGATGTAAAGTTTGGGAATGTGACAGTTCGGTGATGTTTGGTTTTAGTGTTCTGGTCTAGCTGCTGTGATTTTTGGCAAAGTAATATTTTGGTGATCTAAAGTAGACCTTTTATATCATACTTCCACCTTATAAAGATTATAGTGCCATCTAGGTAAAATTTTTAATTCCTGATCTTGATAATTGGGCAACCTATTGCATTTTCAAATGGCAATTCCAAATCTATTCCTATTTTTGAAAAGACATATCCACCTGCTCATGTCTCTTTCAACAACAGCAAATCAGCTGCCTCAGGGCTGTAGCTTTGAAAGACAAATCCCCATATATATTAAATCAATTTTTACTTGATGGGGGTCCTAGTCCACTTACTCCAGTTTATCTTCACCCTCTGAGCAGACACTTTTTTTGGCTCACACATTCTACTTGCTAGTGGGAGAAACAAATATTCAGACACAGTTTGGATAGCATATTGAGTGAGCGCTTCTCAAGATAGGAGAAAAGCCATGGTCTAAGATCTAATACCCCTCTGGAAGTCCATTGTAGCCAGGTTGTCCTAATTAATTCTTCATTATTGTAAGATTTGAAAATGCAGTACTGTACCTTAATTAGCTGGAAATACTGTATGCCATGAGACTGAGAAACGAAAGTCTTAATTACCCAATTTCGTGCTCTAATAGGTGTCAGTCTCTCCCTTATGAACCGAGTTTGGTGCACTATTTAGCATGAATTTTCCAAACACTGTAGTTCATTTAATAAGGTTTTATTAAATGTTCACAATATCCAAATACTGTCTCCATTAATAGTTTTGATAAACAATTCAAGTTGCTGTACATCATTCTGATTGTTCTGAACAACGTAATCTGACATAGTCTCTAGCTGACCTGTTTCTGTACTCAGGTTCAAGTGTTCTTCTCTGAAATAACAGGTCAAACAAACTTACTAACCTTAACTGCCCTGCTGTCCTGAACACAGTATATTATATTCTCTTTTTCAATAATTTTCCTCTATTGACTATATCCACACCTCTAGCCATGATCCTCAGGCTACATCTTGTTTTTCAGCTTAACTTATCTCTTGATTCTTTCCTTGAGACAGGAACATAACAAGAACTCTTTGCAATCTTCCCTTGACAAACTGTTATTTCAGCAAGTTCAACAGGTGAAGATTCTTTGTTTCTGCTTTCTAAAATGTATGCATAAATAAAACACCATTTCCTAGCCAGCAAGGTCAACATTCAGTGTAGGATTCTTTGTTTCTGCTTTCCTAAAATTTATGCATAAATGAAACACCATTTCTAGGCTTATTTTATTCTTTAGCCTGTCCGATGTCTAATAACTACTGTACAATGAAAAACCCTGATCTAACAGTTGCCCCTGAGGTCCCTTGATGAAAGTCTACTGGGACCTTCTTCTGTAGCTACCTTATGTTTATATTGCTAACTACTGTATTTAGCTTTTATGCTACTTGCCTTTGCAGAACTAGTCTCCTATTTATACAAGTTGTAGACAAAGTGTTAGAGTGTATCAATTCCAGTTTGACTTGGTGCTTAGTGTGCTTCATGCTGCTAGGACTTACAGATGCTATAAGATCAAACTGGGTTACTACTCCTCATCATTTTTGTTTAGTACATACGTTTTAGTTAAAATAGATGCTAAGCAGTCTGAACGAGTGTTCTGTGATTCAGTTTGAAGGAAAGCATAAGCTAAATATGGAACATCATTTGACGGCTAAAAGTCCTATTTTGCTTCCAAGTCAGAGCAATACTTAGTTGTTTTAATTGCTTTACCATGAGAAATATTATAGCAATGTAGATATGCAAATGTCTGTGTTGCAATATTTAAGTACTGTTATATACAATTGCTGTGGTAGTTTACTACTGCTATATCTGTGATAGAACTGTCTCTTTAAATTCATGGGCTACCTAAATTATCCAGTACATAACACTGTAAGTAAGGCATTTGTCTGCTTCAAACTAGGTATCTACCAGGAAAGGACATAGCTGAAATCAGATATATAGATTGTTTTTTGTAGCATTTGCTACTCAGTTTCTCCTGAGTGTGATTTTCTACAAGAACTAACTAATTAAAGGGGCACTATGTCATTTCAAAAATCTGTTTCTTGCCTAGGACCGAAGCTGAAAACATTGACACCCACTTAGCTAATCACCTCCCCCTTTGAGACATCATGCATGATGTAACTGTGTTCCTACCCACAGCATCATTTTTTTTAAATGTGTGTAAATCTGTAGTACAGTCTTGTTTTTGCTCCCTGAGGAATTAGATACCAGTATTTGTGTTCCAGTACTGCTTAAGTTTGCGATTGCTATCATCTAGTGCTAGGAGTGACAATGATTACATTCAAGCCAGAGTGTTAGAAAAACATAACCCTTACTGCAAGCACTAGTTATTGAACCATTCCTCATGTTGTCATGGAATATAGTCGGATCTGCCTCTCAAGATACATGCCTTTGCACCTCACTGTAAATACATGCATTTGAGAACAGTACAGCTTTACCGTATTCCTTTTACATAGCATACACTCTTTTCTTTAAAAATGGAAATGACTATTTGTAATTCGTGCTTCTTATAAATGCTATGCTTTCCTAAATGTCCATCCACATTAAAGCATACATCTCCAGCAGGGACATCAATGTACACATACCTGGCATGGGGAAAAATGAAATTATACATCTTCAGTCTTCTTTTTGCTGCATGCTTCGCTGTTATGAATGCCCGTGCTGCAAGTTTTAAATGTTACTGTAACTTGCACTTTCAATCAATGGCATTCTGCTGATGTCTTGCATAAGACTTCAGAATACCTCATTTGTTGAATGAAATAATCTAATAATTTTACTGCCTGGCAATAACTTTTTATATGAAAGAAGTAATGTGTATGATGGAAGGGCAGCAGCAAAAGCATAACCGTTACTGATCTTACGGAACCGGCAATCTAACCGTTTTATTTACGGAACCGGCAATCGGTCATTTTACTTACTGTACAGGAGTAAGGGAGTGCATTTTTTAACAAGGACAATAACTAGTTCTTCAGACATGTAGATAATTGAATCAGCAGAGTTACAGCTGACTGGCGTAATCCATCAGAGCTTAGTGATTATTGCCACTTTCTGTTCTGGGCACATGCAGCGGTTCAGTTCTTCCGTTTTTAAAAAGATACTTTTTTGCTTTCCAACACACCTCCCAACTGTCCGGATTTTCACACAAGGTCCAGATATTTTACTTATACTTTTGGTCTGTACCTCAAAAGATTTGTGTTTTATGGAAAATCACTCTGTATTGCAGGGCCTAACTAATGCCATGCATTTCAGTGTTACAAATTGCATGCTAACAAAAGAACTGTTATTCCAGCAACTTTATAAGTTTACAAAAGCAATGTTTAACACCCATCACATATTTTTGGGTCATTGTCTGTTCATTAATTTCAGCTTTGTCCAGATTTCTTGTTCTGAGTGTTATGTTTGCCATTATTGCCATGCCATGGATTATTATTTTTTCAGGTTTACTACTCGGATACCTGATAAATAAAATTGTTGAGCAACAGGATGACAGATACATTTATTAAGATTTTTTGTTGGTCTGTTTGCTCTTCTTGTAGTACTTAACTCTGGATATTGTTGTTTATTGGCATTTGATTACCGGGAAAGTCCAACTGGGTAGGAGTCCATTTTAAATGGAGTCCTGTGAAGAAAATTTGCAAAGAATTACAAAACATTTTAAGACTAAGAATTTTACAGTGTTAAACAATAATACAAAAAATGAATACAGTTTAAACAATTAAACCAAATTATAATATAGAGTATGAAAATATTAGTTAAGAATAGATGCAAGTTATATGGCAATGTTTTCATAGTTAAAGAAATTTTATCCAGTTTATAGAGAAATTAATGGTAAGTTAGTATAACACAAACAGAAATTGCAATAAAAAGTCAGGGAAAAGCAGGTCTATTGTATATTTAGAGAGAAAGCCAAGGGAGAGAAATTGCTAGAAGTAAGGAATTGAGTGAAGAAGGTAGAGTAAAGAGATGAAAGGTATGACTAGGTATTTGTCTACATTTAGGCAAGTAAGAACAGGTCCAGCTGTTGGCTAGGAAGTCATTCAGAATGGTTTTGAAGGATGGGAAGGAGGGTACTGACCTGATGGATATAGGTAAGGAGTTCACACCTTAGCAACATGGCACGAGTACAAACAATGCCCAGCAAATTTGATTGGTTTTGAACAGACAGGAGGTTTTGGTCATTGGAATGTAATAATCGACTAAGAACATAGTTGTGTAGAATATTATTTAGTGTAGGCATATGGGTTTGGGATAATTTTATAGTTGCTAAGAAGCTGTGTATATGTTACTTGATGGGGTAGTTCTAATCAATTTTTGCTTTTTTAGTGCTCTTCAAGTGACTTCTGAACGGTGTATTTGCTGCAAGTTTAGCTACTTTGTTATGACGTTGCTCAAATTTTTGTGATGACTTAAGATTAGCAATGATGGGCTTACCATAAAGACATGTGGGCAGCAGATAAGTAATGGCAAGTGTAGCTTTAGTTACATTGGTGAGAAAGTTTTTGGCTCTAAGCACAGTTTTTAATGAGTTTTTCTTATGCAACTATGTATATGTAAGTCGAATTTAAGATTAACATCCACAATCATCCCTAATAATTTACTATTAGAAGTGACTTCAGACTTTATTTGTGTTTTTCCATGGGAGAGTGATTTTGGTGGAAAAAGTAGTAGTTTGTTTTTATGTTTAGGGCTGGGCATGAGTTGAGTAACACAGCTGTTTCAGTTGCTTTTAAAGCTTCTTGAGTAATTTTTTGGAGGTGAGACACATTGTCAGATGTGTAAATGAGTGGAAACATCTGCATACTGTGTTAGGGGGATCTGTTGTGTGAATGTGTTGAGGGTGATGGTGATAATGTTAAAGAGGAGGGGACCAAGGAGAGAGCCTTCTGCTACACTGGTGGTGATTGGGAGGTATGGAGAGATGGTGGACTATGATTTTACTGACTGATATCTATTGGATTGGTAGCCTCTGAGCCATAGAAGGGTGGGCTGCGAGAGACCTAATGAGAACATTTGAAGTAGACATTTGCTGTGACCAACTGTGTTGAAGGTTTTAGACAAGTCTAGAAATAAGGAGACTAGTTTGCCAATATCTCTAGCTTTATTGACAGTTTCTATACAGATCATAAGGGCAGTGTTAGTACTATGGGAAGGATGGAAGCCATGTTGTCTGGGAAATAGGTGCTTTTCCTGCAGGAGATAGTTTAGCAGTTGTTTTTGAGAAGGAGGGTAGGATTGCTATAGGTTTAAAGTTGATAATGCCATGACTTTACTTAGGGTGCTGAGAGTACAGTACATCAATAGAATGGCAGAGATGTGCATTCATTCCCTTTGTGCAGACAGTATTATTTGCTTCCACTGTCAGCTTGTTTAGCCTTCTGTAATGATGCCATAGCTCTCAGCGGAATCAAGGACAAATGCAGAAATAATGAAGGACAATCACAGACATTCTTAAAATATTACTACTATTAACTTCCAAATCTTAACTTCAGACAATGACAGAATAAAGGAACATGAACTAATTATCAATTTCTGAGGTCTATAGCTCAAATTATTGCCTTTATTTAGAAAATTTAATCACCTTTTCTCTGTTACTAGTTTTAAGAGAGATTAAGAGTGTGATAGCTAAAATTAGAGTCAAAATCAGGGACATCCCTGAAAATCAAGGACAGTTGAGAGGGTTGAATAAAGCAATTACAGTGTATGGAGACTGGTACAGCCATTTCACATCAACGCTGATTTATTAGTTTAGAAGGTTTTCATTTATGTGATGACATAAAGGACAAGATTGTCTAATTGTAGTTATTAATGCCCCACAACACTGCAGACTGTGAAGTGGCCCTACTTCAACAGCCTGTCAAGGTGGTAGTTATGTTTTCCCTAGCGGATAGGGGGTATTTGTTAGCAATGTACCTGAGGCATTTTTGTATACAGCCACTGGCAGTTTACTCAGAATATTAAGGGTATGCCTGATAATAAGCTAACTCAGAATATTAAGGGTATGCCTGATAATAAGCTAACTCAGAATATTAAGGTATGCTTGATAATAAGCTACTTTCTGTGGTACACGGTTTTATTCTAGCTACTTTCTGTGTTACAGGGTTTGATTCTATCTAATTTTGTCTCCCTGTTGTGTGACATTGAGCAAGTGACAATGCTTTTAGGGCAACTGGAATTTGGTCTAGGCTCCTCAGTCTTCTCCTGGCATGCATGCCTAGTAAGTAGTTATGAATCTACAGTACAGAGAGTTACATCTCACAAGCATGGGACAAATCTTGAGCGCACACACACACACACACACACACACACACACACACACACACACACACACACACACACACACACACACACACACACACACACACACACACACACACACACACACACACACACACATAGAGGCACTCACATGCATGCATGTGTGCATGCATCATTCTGCTGAGTTGCAAGGATTTACATTACTTTTATAACAATAAAAGTTATTTTTAATGGAACAGTGTTTGGTGGTGAAAGCTTTGGCTTATAATGTCTCAGCTACAAGTGGTGTTTTATTATAAGTCTCACACACACACACACACACACACACACACACACACACACACACACACACACACACACACACACACACACACATATGCACCAAAACCAGGGGAGAATGTATTAAAAAACAACTGCTAGTAATACAAAGTTGCTGTGTTGGAAATTACCTTGATCTCAAAGTAGTCGTGACAGGCAATGTATTTCCTCCATGTGGTGGAGCTAAGAGGCAATGACAGCTAGATTCCGTTGGCCATTTCCCTATATGTGTATAACTTTTAGTCCTTTTTGTTTGCCTCTTTCTGCGTTTCTCTCTATACATACAAAATAAAATACTGTCGTATATGAGTAAGGACAGTGATGTACATCATTTGGATATACATTCAAAACTAGATTGCCAGTGTACAATGGTAACAGCCCTAACTGCCATGGAGTTAGCATTTCTCTGCCATCTGAATACAGTATGCAAGCACAAACTTTTCCAAAGGCCTTTTGCCAGTAGTAATATGACCCAGGAGTTATTATATGTAAGGAAGAGGTTGTGAAGATAGAGGAACCTGGTCCCAAGCCAAAATTCTATGATGCAACACTTTTTAGGAAATTAGCTTAATTACATATTTTCAGTATATTGGTTCCCCATGATAAGGATGAAATCCCACTGCATTCACCTATCATAGACATGATCCTTACCATGGTGTGTGTGTGTGTGTGTATATGTATACTATGCATCAGCCTCAAGGTCACATAAATCCCGTATAGATTTTCTAGGCAAAATGTGATGTGTAATTGGTACTTATCAGGAGACTAGCCACACTGCTGCATTGCCTTCAGTTGCATTTCTGACATAGTGTCTAGCAGTCTTTGGTGGCACATATCTAACACTTTGGTATGAACTACTTATTTTCAATCTTCAGCAAGTAGTGTTTTATTTATTTATTTTACATTTGTTTACTGGGTAGTGTCTGGCTGGGATGGATTACCCGTTCTCAGTGTAGACCCGGGGAGAAAAGCTCCAGTTACAAAACATTACAATAATAAAATGCAGAAATTACATCAGAATGATTGTAGTAAGATACAAAAAATTACATAAGAGAATTTAAAATGAAAAAAATAAGTACAGTATTTACATCAGAACTAATAGAAAATTGAATAATACTCAAATGTAATTGTGACTACTATTCTTACATTAATAGCTTCAAGTAGAGATACAGCAATCACTAGTGATATGGAAAACAGTTTAGAGCTGTAAAGGTGAAAAGCAGCTGAAGAGCAGGCATGTTTATTCCGAGATTGAGAATTTAATGCATTTAAAAATGTTTGCATAACTGAGACAGCAGGTGAAAATTAAGTCAGATGTGAGAAATGCAATGTAAGACAGTAACAATGTGGCTGAGGAGAGAGGAGTTATCTGGGTTGGCTACAGGGGCAAAGCCAGTTATTTTTTAGATATTACTTTAATTCCATTTTAAAAGAAGAGTAGCAGTGGGTGCTTTGTATATTAGGTGAGAGAGCATTCCAGGACTTAGCTATTTTGTTGGAGTAGAGAGAGTCACCATGGTAGTTATGGGATTGTGTTATTTTGATCAGTGGCTTTTTAGAGAATCTTAGGGGTCTGCAGTTTACCTGTGGCTGGAGAAAAGTTGAGATTGTGGGACAGGTATGCGGGCTATGAATGACTTTGTGGGCAATAGTGAGTTGGTTTAAGGTTAGAAGGTTTGAAAGTTCTAGCCAGTTTAGTTGTAGAAGAGTGGTTCAGTGATGGGCTTTATGGGGTTGATTAGTGGCGAACTTGGCGATTTTGTTGCAGCAGAATTCAAGATTTTGGAGATCTGCCTTGCGAAAGTTGGTAAATATATGTGAGCAATGGAGAAGTGTAGAGAGAAGTTGTGATCTTGCTGTGGCTAGCCTGGCTTGGGGAGTCAGGTAGGGTTTGGCCCTATAAAGTGCACTGGGTTTACAGTTCACTTTTTTGATAGTTAGGGAAATGTGAATATCAAATATGAGATGATGGTCTATTGTGAGACCTAGGAGTTTGGCCTGGGTGGTAGGTTCGATTATAGTACTATTTGAGGAGTGGATTGAGAGAGGTGGGTAGTTGGTCTTGTTGGATTTGTTTGTAAAGATTATTAATTTGCGTTGAAAATGAGTTGGTTGTTGGATAGGTAAGTCTCAATATCTTGGAATGCTTTTTGTATTTTTTCTTGTAGTTTTTGTGGGGAAGGGACAGAGCAGATAAGGGATGTATCATCTGTGTATTGTATGATTGAGGCTAGTTGGGTAGCTGTATTCAGGTTATTAGTAAATGTTATGAAGAGGGGGCCAAGTATCGAACCTTGGGGTACACCTGTAGATACAGGCAGTAGTGGGGAGAGTTTATCCCATTTAGTAGCCTGCTGATGGTTTGATAGGTAACTAAGAAACCATGTTAGGGATGCTGGACTGAGATTGTAAGTAGCAAGTTTATTTAGTAGTAGTTGGTGGGAGATGGTGTCAAAGGCTTTTGACATGTCCAGGAAGATTGCAGAGACTAGTTGTCCATTGTTCATTAAGTGGTGTATGGTATTGATGAAGGATAATAAGGCTGTGTTTGTGCTGTACCATTGTCTAAAACCATGCTGAGCATTGGAGATGAGGTTGTTAGAGGTAAGGTGGTTGAAGAGTTGTAGTTGAATACATTTTAATGCGATTTTGGCTACGGGTGGAAGGATGGCTATGGGGCGGTAGTTGGAAATGTCTCTAGATGGGCCTCCTTTGTGTAGAGGAATGATGTGAAATACTTTCCAGAGGAGAGTAGGCTTGCCACCCCTCCGTTTTTTTTCCGGACTATCAGGAAATCAAACTGATTCTCTGGTAGTCCGAAACTGTACTACAACTACAAACTCGGTCTTCTGTTTCAAAAGGAAACAGACTATCGGAGTTTTCTGTAAAATCGGTTAATTTACTATGCTTTTTACAGAAAAGCATAGTAAATCACAAAAAAAAGCAGGCGGGAATGAAAAAAGAGGGCGTTCCCGTCGAGTGATGCTGTTGTTACGTCCCAAAATAGGCGGTATGTTGGCGGGAGAGGGGGTTGGGGTGGGCGGGATTACTGGTGACGCGAGGGGCGTGGCTTTGCTCCGGTTTTAGCCGTGAAGGAAGGTGGCAACCCTAGAGGAGGGGCCTCCTTTGTGTAGAGGAATTATGTGAAAAACATTCCAGAGGAGGGGTCCATATTGTTTGGAGACTGAGCGCTTGATTAGTACAGAAACTCGGTAGGCTATAGATGGGGCAGCAATTTTTAGGAATTCATTTGGCAGTTGATCAGCAGCTAGACAGCAAGGTTTTAGTTTATGAGCGTTTTTATGTAGGATGTTTGAATTGGTTTAAAAGAGATTTCCTTTAAAAATGTAAACCATGGTTGTACTGTGTAACATGAGCCTTGACAATGATATCAAAGAGTAAAAGTTGGGGTTGGGGATGATATAATGGTTAAGGTGTTTTCCTCACACAGGCAAGGTACTTAGCTTGATTCTCACCTTTGGAAGAGAAATTGGCTAGGCTTAAAATGACCCACATGTGCAGCTAGCCTAGTACTTACCTATGAATTTGGATTATAGCCTTTTTCTTATTGATAAATAAATCAATGACACAGGTAGAAATAGAATACAATTGCAACCACCAAAGCAAAACAAATGTCAATCATACATTCAGCTTAGACATGCAGTTGCAGACATTTTGGACTCCTTGTAATTATGTTTAAATCGCCTTGCTCTGGAAAAGGATTTAAATTCTTGAAATAAAAATTGCAGACTATTTTATGTGACCTTACCTTCTCTCCAGAGTGACTCAAATATTTTCATTAATATTGTTATTTGTGTTTATTTTATCAGCTTTAAGTAATATACTTTGTGCACATGATATTGCCATCACACCCTGTTTACTGCTGTGGTTTCCCTGATCTGTCGAGTTTGCACTGTAACCAAATGCCCTGCGTGTCTGCAGCATATGGTCCACTTCTGATATTATGAGTAACAAGTCAACATACATAACTCTACTTATTCAAATGACATATCTGTATATGTTAACAACTCTGCTGTAATTAATTTTTCTTTCTGGCTAACCTTTGTAATCTAATTAATACTCTAACATGTTTAATTATGTAAATGCACTACTGTTGGAGCTTTTCTCCTCGGGTCTCCAATGAAAACGGGCTTGTGCTCAGTTGGACGAACCCGGTTAACAAATGTGAAATAAATAAATAAATAAAACATCAGCCATGGATCAAGGTGCTCTGATACCAAGTACACTTAGGAGCAACTTTGTTTCAACATGAACTTTGGGCAAGACGTGCACATGTTGGAAAATGGTTTGTTAGATTTAGGTCACATAAATACAGCTTCCATGGGACCTGACAATATCCCTGGCTGTGTTCTACATGAACTACAGAGTGAACTGGCACCTCACCTGTGTGCCCTGTTCAATCACAGCCTCTCCTCAGGCTTTGTCCTTACCGAATGGCGCACTGCTACAGTCATCCCTCTCCACAAAGGAGGAGTGACTACAGACCCTGGAAACTATTGTCCCATTAGCTTGATGAGTCTGATATGCAAAGCTATGGAATGTATCATCACGGACCTAATAAACAATGATATAGGGAATCTCTAAACTCTGGATACCACACAGTTTCGTTTGTGAAGGATAGATCATGCCTGCTCAACTTGGTCAACTTCTTTGAGTCAATCGCCAGAGCTTTGGATGAAGGCAAGGTGGTTCATACAGCCTACCTTGATCTGGCCAAGGCGTTTGATACCAATCCCCATTCAGGAATCATAGAAAAACTCACTAAGCTAGGCATCAACCCCTATATGACATGTGGGTTGCAAACTGGCTCACAGATAGAACCCACAGTGTGAAAGTAGCAGACTCCAGGTCAAACTGCTGACCAGTCACGAGTGGAGTCCCACAGGGTTCGGTACTCTCCTGTTTGGTATCTACTGCTCTGTAGTCCAGGCCAACATGAAGGGTCTCTGGCTGACAAAGTTTGCAGACGATTGCAAGTTGGGAGCTATTATTAACTCCCCAAGTGATGTTGATATCCTACAGAAAGGCCTCACTGAGACCAAAGAGTGGTGTCAGAACCATGGTCTTAAGCTCAATGCGAAAAAAATGTGTCGTCATCCCCTTTGGGAAAAACCCAGTTCCCATGAATTACCACATCAATGGTAGTCCTCTGAACACTGAAGGTGTTATAAGAGATCTGGGAACACAGGTTGACAGCAGCCTCATTTTTGACCACCACATTGCCACTGTGGTCAGAAAGTCCTATGTGAAACATCTCATTACTTAGGCTTTGCATCCAGAAAGAAAGAGGTCATTGCCTCCCTCTACTCTTCCCTCATTAGGGCAATCATCGACTACAATGCCCCATTTGGCACGTACCTCACTAGACACCTGCAACAACTTGAGAGGCTGCAAAAATACCTCACAAAGAGAATCCTAGGCCTTAAACACTTGTCCTATATGGACAGACTCAAAAAAACTCCAACTATTCTCTGCCTTATATCACCTACTTAGAGGCGATCTCTGCTTGACATATAAAGCCATGTCTGACCCAGCTCTGTTAGAAATGCTGCATCTAAAGAAATCCCAAACCCTCCACACCACATGCTCCAGTGACCTCAACTTCATTACCACAATCAACAGGATGTGCTGGAGGGACAGTTTCATAACCCAGAAGCTGCTCATGCTGTGAAATAGACTTCCCATACATGTCAAACAGAGCACCTCACTGGCCCTCTTCAAGAGAAACCTTGATGAGTGGATGGGAAATTGAAAATTCACTCCGGGGATTACTCCAGTGGCTCTACTCAACAGAGGCATTGGGAACTAAGGTTGGGTGGTACAATATCAGGACAATCCTATCGGCTAGGTTTGTAAAGGCTCCAGGGCCATTAGCCTAGTACACACCTATGAACTTATGGGCTTAGAAATAGAGGATCCATGAGATGTGGCTGTATGTGATGATGTGGGTTTTTTTAAAAGAGTTCATTCAGAGTTGTTGAGGGAGTTTATGTGTACTTCATCTAGGAGGTCTTTGAGGTTTAGGTAGATTACATTTAAGTGCCTCAGAATATGTGAGTCTGTGTGTTTCCTTTGAGTTGTGTGTGATGGGTGCAGGTTGTGTACTACTGATGACTGCATTGTCATTAGAAGTGCTTTTATGTGAGGGCTTTGCCTCTAGTGACATTGTGTAAATACATCTTTCACAAACCGTATCAGTTTGAGAATTTACTGGTTGTCAGTAAACATGAATCAATGTCTACATTGCCTCAGGATTCCCTTATCCACCAAGCTGGTAATGGAGATAGTGGGAAAGGCCATATCCATGACTAAAGACGCTCCTGTATTGATTAGACAGTTGCAGATATTTATATTTGTTTTGTTGAGTGTACTCATATTTCATTGTAAGAAGTTTTTGCAGAAGACTGTAATAAACATGATTTTTTTTTTGTGTGGTAAGAAGCTGGAAGTGAGAAAGGGAAAAAGAGGCCCACTCCTCTAATGTGGTAAATAGCTGCATATGTGTTAGCACACTCTCTGTGTGTACATATATGTGTCATGTCTTTTAACTTTTTACTTTGGAATTATGGACAAAGAAAAAAATAATTAGGGAAAAGCTTGTGTATTAGGTACTCTTACTGGTACTATTAACTCAAAATAACTTCTAAATTTAGGATGGATGTGATCCTCCAAATTCAGGAGAGCTGTGAGGTGCGTGTGTGCATGTATATTAGACCTTTATGGTTTATGCTTGCAAATTGATTACTTTTTGGTTTCATTAAATTAAATAAATATGTATATGCATACACACACATAAATAAATGATATATTTAATAGCAAGGCTTCCATAACAAGATGGAGGAGGGTTACAAATGGTATTCATTATCTTTACAGAAACCCTGCTGTGAATCCTCCTCCACCTACCCGGTGGCTGTGCTTTTGTGTTGTAACTAGTGTTGATGGCAGATACAGGCTAAAATGATGTGCTAATAGCATGTGTTTGTGTTGCACAGGGACCAATTTGCACACATTTAAAGATCATCACTTGTGATTGTTCTCTCACATTTAATGAGATTGCTTGCTAAAGCTCGGGCCTATCCTTGGACAAATTTGGATATGAATATGTGAATAAATGATTTATACTTTAAATGGCTGAAAAAAAATGTGTTATGAGCTACAGCTGACCTAAGTAATACATTTTTATTATTTATTTATATTTATTTCATGATAATCAAGCAGTACATAACATACTCAGACTCCTATTAGCAGTTTCCCCTGCTGGTAAATATAGCAAGGTCAGAAAATGAAACTTTGCATCTTTTCTAAAGAGAAGCTCACTGCTAATCGGTTTCCTATCTTTTCTTATATTCCGCTATACAGATTTGGGTTACTATATGTATTCATGGATTCCAACATGTTTTTGTTTCACAGCTTTCTGAGGAAAACAATTTCATGCATTTTCAACTCCCTGTATAAAAAAAAAACTGATAGGATCATAGGAACTTACTTAACTAATGGCAAAAAAAACTTTTAAACCTAGCCATTCATGCCCCAATTTTCACAATTATTATTGCCCAATGGAATTGAATGACTTTGGTATATAGGTTCATAGGATCATAGGAGGTTACTAAGATATCAACTCAAAGGTCATTTCAAGCCTTGCCATTTCACCCAATGTAATAGCAGAGATAGTCTAGTCAGTACCCAGGGATTGTATTTAGTAATGACTGCCCACATCCAGGAGGATTGGGGGGACTATTTCCAGTAAGAATTTATGGTGCCCCATCCACTCAGCCAAGCTCCTTTTCAGGTAGATTTGTTGAGACAACAGCACTGATATTGCAGTAAACTGAACCACAACATTACTGAAGTGTTTTACAAGGAAAGAAGACAGTTGGCCAACATTTAACAAATTTACACACCAACATATGTCACACACACCCAGATGGAGATGGTATGCCCCAAAAACCCCCAATTGGAGGCTACCCCCCACACTATTCTACCTATATATATCAACTCGGGGATTTCACTACATTGGGGAAAAGAGCAACATTCCCCCTATTGGCCAAGTGTCTCTGTTCCCTCTATATAAAAAAAAAAAAAAAAAAGGTAATCTTCAGGTTTAATTTATTGAAAGTTCAGTGTTGCCATCTGTGGAATCTGGAATTCGGATAAGTGTAAATTCAGTCTACCTAAGTAAATCCTTGTATGCCTATGATATATATATATATATATATATATATATATATATATATATATATATATATATATGTATGTATGTATGTATGTATAGGTTTACTATCATATTCTAGCACCAGCATTGTGTGAGTGTTCAGATTTCCGAACCATGATATCGGAAATCACAAGAACAAATCAAATGAATGTAGAATGAAGTATTTTGATAAAGTCGATATCGCAGAAATGTCGATTTTACCGAAAATAATACACTTTTGATCAACAGTAACAGAACGTTTTTGCAGGG